>NW_028297108.1:0-300000 GCF_055798465.1 Pogonomyrmex barbatus
GAATATAGCCAGAATCGAATCGACTCCAGGATCTCCTGCTCACACGTCAATACAATGATACACATATATACGTATATTACAATATACATATGTAATGAACGATTACTACTGTTATGAAAGTAAAGTTGGTATTATCTACTTTCATCGATTAAGGGTTGCCGTGTAAGGATATGCTGTCGATGAGGAGGATTAAATGAATCCGACGTGTTAACTGAACAAACTTTATTGTATGAAAGCTTCTGCACGATTCAATTTGAAAGATATCATGAGACAATTGAATTCGTAAGTGTGTGTTCCTAAATTGATATCTTTGAGTGTAAGACTAAGATTAAGGGTGCCGTCACATGCAGTAACTTGCGTAAGCGTAATCTGCGTATTCTAGTATTTTACTAAAACGTTACGCCATTCTGAAAGCCTTCTTTTACGTAAAACGTATTTCGCAGAATTTCGAGAAATGCGTAATTAATAGAATTGCTGATTAGGGTTTCTGTTGTATTTTCTAACAGAAATGTTAAACTAATTTGTGATTGATTTTTGTAATCTGCGTATCTGGAAAAGTGTGTGTGTGTGTGTGTGTGTGTGTGTGTGTTTCTTCTGCAAAAAATTAGATTCAGCGTAACAATAAGGGTGCCGTCACATGTGGCGTAACTTGTGCCGACGAATCATATTGTTTTACTTGAATATCAGATTCCGCCTAGTTATTTTATGCTGTTTACGCTATTATTGTTATGCTGAATCTAATTTTTTTGCGGAAGAAAAACACACACACACACACACACACACACACAGTGAATAATCAGAATAATCAGAGCTTTTTGACAAAATAAATAAAGATCAAATCAAAGTAAGTTAATTAATTAATATAATAATAATTAAATAGCTTCATATCGAATTAATTAATAATAAATATATATATATATATATATTAATATATATGTATATATATTAATTAATTTATAATATTTTTCAATTTTTCATGCGTGGCCCAATATCTAATAACTGATTGAACATTTCTATGGACATTCTACAATAATTATAGAACATTTCGTAATCTTCAAATTCCATTTTTTTAACCAGATTGTCACCCTGTAATAATTTTCATCTTTCTGCGAATATCAGACGTACCTTTTTATGACGAGCTTTTTCCTGTTGGTATATCATCAGTTTCTATATTCCAAACAATTTTAATATATCATAACATATTTAATATATTTTAATATATTTTAATATATATAAAATGTCGCATTCGCGGCGGGTTCATTTACGTCACTCTCATGCAAAGAAAAGAAGAGACGGTTAGAAAAGAAACACACTTTATTATGCACTAAACACGGGAGCGATAACAAGAGCTTTTCACAGTTTAATAAGAATTCGCCGCGACACAGCTCAAACTCGCGCGCCGACCACTCTCCCAAAACAACGCTTGACAATCGCTTGACGACCACGTCGGCAAGGAACGATCTTCAGGTTGAAAAGGAAATGTATGAAGATAGCATCGAGCGGAACACCGCTCGGTCATAATAATATTATATCGTCCAATTTTATGTTGTTGAGGTTGTTTTATCTTTTTCCACTTTTGCCGTCGCTTCCATATTATTAATAACAACAGGTCAAGATCTATGATGACTTCTGAATACGTTCACACAGATTAGGTTTGTATGTACTTTCGTACACATACATATATGTAAAGTCTCGGTTCCCCATGAAGCGTACTTTTTCAGATACGCAGATTACAAAAACCAATCAAATTAGTTTAGCATTTCTGTTAGAGAGTACAACAGAAACCCTAATCAACAATTGGTTGTATTAATTACGCATTTCTCGAAATTATGCGAAATACGCTCTATGTGAAAGAAAGCTTTCAGAATGGCGTAACATGTTTTAGTAAATCACTAGAATACATAGATTACGCTTACGCAAGTTACGCTGCATGTGACCTAAAGGTTAAAGGTGCATGTGACCCTAAGGATATAGAAAAGTGTGAAAGGTATAATTGAGTGGCACTTAAATTCCTACAATACTCCCCCCTGGGGAAAAAGAAAAAATATATATATATATATATATATATATATATATATATATATGTATATATATATAATTATGCGTTTCTTTCGTTTGTGTTTAAATTAAATTGTACTTTCTTTTTTCCGATTACACGACAATTTGTCATCTAAAATTGCTGATACAGATGAGACGCAACAGAGGAATCTCATGGCGCTTTCGTATCCGATAACCATGGTTGTGAAAGATCCATTTGGATTCTTCTCAATCTCGACGATCGATTGCCTCCATTCGATTCAGATCATCACCAAGAATCAAAAGGATGAGTATAAGCCATCACATTGACACTCGGGCACTTCCAAGATAATTTAGATTTTTGATTAATTTTGAATAAATTATCAAAGAAACTCGATCCTCGATTTCTTGGAGAAGATTAAAAAATTAATCAAAAAAAGAATCGGACCAACAACATCTATAGTCATAGTGTGTAGATAAATTACATTTCATGCCTCGTTCTCAAGATTACGATATAGTACTTTCGCGCCGTTAGGAGGTCACAACAATTTTAGAGAAAAGAAAGCATCAACTTGTCGCCCGATCCTCATATTCTTTCGTTGTGCGTTGTAGGTTGCGTCGTAGGTGAAATAAGAGTGTTTCGTTCAACAATGAAGAGAACATATACAGAGATAGGAAATCTAAAGAAGAAGTTGAAAGATATACGGAAGCAAATTAGATTGCTAGAAAAACAGGAGATCTCAGACTCTTCGGAATCGGATATATCTAATATATCTAATATCGGAAAATGCAAAGGAACCTGATCAGGATGAGGGGACCTTAACTACCGCTAATTATTTTCCCGTGCTTTTTCAGCGCGCTTACACGAGTAAGCATGCTGAGAAGGATTTTGTCCAATGCGCTTGCACGAGCGGCAAGATATATTGGAAATAAAACATAATCTGGATTTCTAAAGCGCTTGCACGAGCAGCGAGACAGGTTAAATTTCGTATTTCGACTTACAGTCTAATTAAGATCCAATGCGCTTACACAAGCGGTAAGACATATGGGAAGTAGAACATAACCCCACTTTTTATTGCGCTTGCACGAGCAGCAAGACAAGATAGATTCCGTACTCTTACAGTTTAATATAAACTTTTTTTTTATCTTAACTTTAACTTTTTTCCTTCATCGACCAAGCCTTATGTGTGTATAAGTATATATGGGTGTATATATGATCGGTTGTTTGCTTAAATTAGATGAAGAAGTGGTAAGAAATAATCGTGAGCCAATCCAAAAAGAGGCTAATGCAACACCCGAAATTCTCAACAGTGAAGAGAATTCTTTAAATAACAGTACTAGAAATTTTAGAAGAGGATCCTGCAGTTCCAAAATCCTTGTCCGTGAATATTCACCCAACCTTTTTACAAAGATGGAAATATCGGATTACTAATGGCGTACCAAAGAAGGATAAAGAAGAGTTGCTACAGAAATATATCAGGCCAGAGGAACTGGAAGCACCAATTCTAAATCCAGAAATTATGGCTAGAGGAATCTGCCTATAAAAGGGATTCTTACAAAAGAGGAACACGGAAGTTGGCTAGTTCAGCACTAACGGTAATCGGTACTCACATTATGTAGTCAAGAGGAGAAAAAGGTAGATAAGATGGATGTACTTGAACATTTGATAAACGCAGCCAAACTACTTGCAATGTTACACTACCTACACACAGAATGTAGGAAGGCATTTATAATGCCTGGTTTGGCAAAGGAAATTAAAGCATACAGAATATTAAGTCAGACACATTTTTATTCGGTGATAAATTAGGAGAAAAAATTAAAGAGGGAAAATCTTTGGAAAGAATGGGAAAATCTTTCAAAGTCCAGTCTCCAAAATGGTTGGGTCCATCAAGATCCAGACTTCAATATTTCGGAAAAAAATAGCAAGAAATCACAGACAATAGGTCAATTTTAGATTATGTTAGAGATTATAAAATAAAATTTGATAAGAAAGTTTCTCAGGGAAATATTCCAAATGTTCATTTTTTTGTCTAAAAAGGAGATAAATAATGTAAGATTAGCTATTCAAGTCTTATTAGAAAAAGAAGCAATCGAGACTTGTAAATATCACAAAAAGCAGTTTTTATCATCCTATTTTTTAGTGCCTAAACGACAGGGATCTTTTAGATTTATATTAAAGAAATTAAGTAAATTTCTCAAGAATCATCACTTTAAAATAGAGGATATAAGAACGGCTTCAAAGTTAGTAGCGCCAGGCAGCAAACATCGATTTACAAGATGCATATTATGCAGTTCCCTTACACCAGAGCAGTAAGAAATACTTAAGATTTGAATTTTTTGATACTTTGTATCAGTTTTTACCTATTTACCTTTTGACCTATCCTCCAGTCCTAGAATATTCACAAAGCTCTTGAAATCCGTAATGAAATACTTGCGAGGAGGAGATTGGGAGTCTGTCATCTATTTGGATGATATCCATCGGAGACTCATTTGAGAATTGCTTTCAGAATGTAAAAGATACAATTGCTGTATTAGAATCACTAGGTTTTATAATTAACAAAAATAAGAGTGTCTTATTGTCAAACACTCGATGTAGATTCTTAGATTTCATCTTTAGTTTTTTTTAGAATTGCCCATAGATAAGAAAAATTCGTTGCTAAAATTATTAGCTTCCTTTTATAAAAAGAAACATTGTAGAATTGTCGAGCTCGCACATCTCATAAGCAAATTAGTAGCGGCCTGTCTTGCTACAGAATATGGGCGTCTTTACATAAAATCCCTAGAGAAAGCCAAGTTAAAAGCTTTAACTCTCGTTAAAGGAAACTATAATAAAAAAATAACAATTCTAAATCTATCTTTCCAAATCTAAACTGGTGGAAGGCCTTCTTAACCTCTTCTTCGTTCGGCATCATTAGGAGAGATAGTTTCGATTTAGTGCTCTTTTCGGACGCATCTAAGTGTCGGTCCACAATAGGTGATTTAAGCTTTAAGAAGTAAGAAATTGACCAATTATAATCGAATATGAAAAGAATACTCGACTATGATTAGTCAATTTCTTACTTCTTAAAGCTTAAATCACCTATTGTGGACCGACACTAATAAGTATTTAATCTTTAAGCCGGGGCGCTACAGATAATAAAAGAAAGAGATACGATTTTTGGAATAGGCAACAGAAGTCCTTACATATAAACTACAAGGAACTATTGGCAGTAAAATATACACTAGAAACTTTAGCGTCGGAGAGACGAAACTGTACAATCTTATTACATGTTGACAACAGCAATTTCATACATTATAAGACGGGAAGCGTAAAGTTCTCAAGATTCAATAAACTGGCCAAGACATTTGGCAGTGAGCGGAGAAAAGACAAATTTTTCTATTGGTATCATATGTAGCATCCAAAAATAACAAAGAGGCAGACGAGCTTTCTAGATTAAAAAATGATACGGAATGGGAATTGGTAGATTGGGCCTTCACTGAAATTATCATCTCTTTCGGGAGGCCAAAAATAGACTATTTGCAACTTTCGCGAACAAAAAATGTGAGCTTTTTTGTTCGCGTTTTCAAACCCCAGAAGCATTTGCAGTGGATGCATTCACCATAAATTGGACACGTTTAGATTTCTATACCTTTCCGCCTTTCGCCATGATCCTGAGAACATTGCTAAAAATAAAAAAAAACGAAGCGATAGGAATTTTAATTGTGCCTAAATGGCCAAGCCAGTCTTGATTCCCTCTTTTCGAAGAGTTATTAATTAACGAGTCAATAATTTTCTGTTCAAGTAATTCGTTGTTGTTGTCTGCATGCAGGGAAAGAGTACATCTGCAGACCAAACATATGACATTAGTGGCAGGGAGAGTATCAGCCAGGCCTTTCTGAAAGAAAGGAAAGAAAAAACCTAAGGAAGCAATAGAAATTTTAATGGCATCATTATCTAGCTCCACGATCAGACAATACGAATCAGCTTTAAAATGTTGATGGGCATTCTGCAAAGGATCTGAGGAAAGCCATCAAACTCAGCTTTACTTGCCTTCTTAACCGAGCGTTTTAGGAAGGGAACATCCTATAGCACTCTCAATATATATGCGCAGTTTCCCTAATATCATAGAGGAAGATAGGTGATTGCGAGATAATTTGCAGATTTATGAAAGGAATTTTTAATTTGAGACTGGCAAGACCAAAATATGTATACACATGGGATGTCTCCATCGTCTTAGGATATTTAAAAAAGTTGTATCCTTTGAAGAATTTGTCTTTATGACACTTAAGTGTCGGTCCACAATAGATGATTTAAGCTTTAAGAAGTAAGAAATTGACCAATTATAATCGAATATGAAAAGAATAATCGATTATGATTGGTCAATTTCTTACGGTTTAAAGCTTAAATACTTATTGTGGACCGACACTAACAGCTAAAGCTATAACTCTCCTATGTACAGCTCACACAGCACAAACTCTAGCAGTAAAATACATAACATTTTTAAATAAATAACATTTTTATAAGGCTAAACGATATTGAAATCAAAATAGAGGATAGGAAAAAACTTCAAGTCCTGGAAGATATCAACCTCTACTGATTCTTTCAAAGTTCAACGATAAACCTAATTTATGTGTAGTATTAACTCTGTTCAGATATTTAAGTATTGTTAGAACACTAAGAAATACAAGCTAGGCTTTACTTATAGCAATTAAGAAACCTTAGTGTCGGTCTACAATAGGTGATTTAAGCTTTAAGATGTAAGAAATTGACTAATTATAATCGAATATGAAAAGAATAATCGACTATGATTGGTCAATTTCTTACGGCTTAAAGATTAAATACTTATTGTGGACCGACACTTACGCGCCAGTAAGTACACAGACGATAAGTAGATGGATTAAGAAAGTGTTGCAAGAAAGCGGCATCGATGTCTCCATTTCACTCAGACATGCTATCTCAGCAGACTTTAAAAGAGGTATACCTCAACATAATTAGAAAAACAGCAGGCTGAACCAATAACTCTCAAATTTTCGCTAAATTTTATAATAGATCTATAAGTTTGGAATCAGATAATTTTGCGAACACTGTGTTAAGACATAGGAATTAAGTTTGTTTTTTCTTTGTATTCATATAAACAATATATACACTAATTATAACAAATGTTAAAATTGCTTTTTCTTACTCTAAAAAACTGTTACTTATCTTGAGAACGAGGCGCGAAATGTAATTAAGAGTCGAACGAACTTATCTGTAAGTGAAGTTCAGCTGTAATTATATAAAGAGCCTCGTTCGAAGAGATTACGACCCACCCAGAAATTTCTTAAGAAAATTTACACCCAAATTTAAAGCAATTTTAAACATCTCTAAACATCTCTAAAATATGAGGATCGACAAGTTTATGCTTTCTTTTTTCTAAAATTGTTGTGACCTCCTAGCGGCGCGAGAGAGTACTACATCGTAATCTCTTCGAACGAGGCTCTTCATATAATTACAGTCGAACACTTCACTTACAGATAAGTTCGTTCGACTTCTTAATTATTTTCTATTTTATAAAAATATTAGTTACTTATCTGATATTTAGCCCTTCTCCATATTTCTCTTTATTTTTCTTTTACAATATATTTTATATTTACGGTTAGAAAATACTTATTATTTTATATACGCACATGTCATATGACATATACATATGCATATACATATGTCAAAAAGACTTCCGCAACTAATAGATTACTACTTACACAGTATCACCAATCCACAGAAATTAATTGTGTTATCTAAGAATTTTTGTTACTACTAACATTATCTCCTCTTTTTTTATGGAAATTAAATATTTCCCATATTTAATTAAAAAGCTTTGAATGAAATAGAATACATCTTAAATAAAAATAGCAATAAAAAAAAAACGAAGAAATATGAAATTGTGAAATTTGTAAAATATATTTATTTATATACTTTAGTGACCTTTAAAAAGAATAATTTTGTACAGATATAAATAATGAAATCGTGTTTTTTTCACAGAAGTTTTCCCTCACATTTTAATTTTATTTGTAAATATTCTAATTAAATATAATTTTGACTTATGCTTTCTAATATACATCTAATTCTAAAACATGTTTCGCAATTTTTAAAAATTATATAGTTTTAAATTTCTAAAAACATTTACAATATGCGTGTTTACATGTTTAAATTTTATTATAATTACAAAATAAAAAATAAATGAAGTATTTTAGGTTAAGACAGAATCTATAGTTGCTTATCCATAGGACATTTTATGTATGTGATTTTTATAGATTTCATATTTCGTTTGTTGTTCTTGTTGATTTACAGTCTTCTACAAAACAATATAACTATTTTATACGATTATTTATTTATAAAAAACAATTTTTGCTGTTGTAAACACAGTAAGATACATCACAAAAATTAATTCCTACGATAATCACTTAGTCATTTATGTGTCATAAAGCTCTTACAATGTGAAGTTCGTACTAGTAAGTAGTATTTTAAAGAACTAGGGACATAGTGTAATTTTGTAATAAACTTGTACATTAAATTAATTTACAAAGAATTATTTATTTGTCGGTATCTGTAAACTGATCAATGGATTTGAAATGCGAGCGTGATATCTAGATTTAGCGGACGTTGCCCCTGACATAGCTTCTCTGTCAAATTTTCTTTTCCTTCTCTCTATTCCCATAACTTTTTTCAGAGTAGGTGGCACTATATATTCAGGTACGTCTTTTAAATGTGGTTGCAATTTCACGGTATGTAATGTCTTGTCTTGACGTAACGACTTCAGGTCTCGTGGATTATCTTCGAAGTAACTCTTCAGTTTTTCACAGTTCATGATTTCTTGTTTAATTTCTTTCAATCGAGCTTCTCGAACTGCAATTCTTGTGACGGCCTTCCAAGCATCTTTCGCACGATATCTAGAATTATCAATTTTTGTTAAATAAATTAACATTGAAAATAATTATGCAAAATCAAAAAGAAAGTAAAATTACATATGAATATAAAATTATGTATGTACGTGTGTATATGCGTGGCGCATGCGCTCACGCTCGTGTGTGTGTGTGTGTGTGTGTGTGTGTGTGTGTGTGTGTGTGCGTCCACTGTCTGTCTGTGTTGCTACTGCGCGCGCGCGTAAGAGCAAAATGATATTGTTTAAAAAATGTTTAATTATACTTTAAAATATACATTAGTTATATATTAATTTTAATTATATATAATAAAATCAGTGTTAAGAAATAACTCGTTACAGTTAGAGTTATTTTTTTTCAATAACTATAACTTAACTTCGTTCCTTTTTTTCTATTTATAATTGTAACTTAATTATATATTTTTTAGTAATTAATAACTAATTTAATAGTTATTTCCATCATTACTTTATATATTTCAAATTTATTTGTCATTTAGTGCTATTATGTCATTCTATTCTTGTTTTATATTTAATGATAAAATGACAATGGCTATGTGCAGAGAAAGCAATTTTGCAATTGTTGTAAAAATCTTTGATATGATGGATTTTTATTAGTTTCTCTCTTAGTTTCTTATGGATCTAAATGTATAAATTAATCACAATATTGCACAGTTACGCAGTTTGAGTTAAACACAGCCAATAGCAGCCGACAGCCTGCTTCTCACATTTTTAGGCTATGTTCAAAAACATTTGACCCCATGTATCATTTTAGCTTTATTTTTCAATGTTAAACAAGAATAAAATGATGTGTAGGAGCATGTATTCGGATGACGTTTCCAAACTTAGTCTTAATGTGACTGGTTAGATGTAAAATAAGAACCAATCAAATTCGACTGCTATAATAAATTTTAAGTCTCGCTTAATGTCGTTGCAATCAGTCTTTAGAAATATATTATAAGAAATATATTAGAAATATAAGATTTTTATATTTAAAATAGCAATGCACAAAACATTACAGGAAGTAAACAGAGAAGTAACTAAAAAATAACAACTCGTTATTTTTCAAGTAACTGTAACGTATATAACATGTTATTTTTTTAAAGGAAAGAATTATAACTAATAATTGTAATTAGTTACTTTTACAAGGTAACGTTTCCAATCCTGAATAAAATAGGATTGAATAAATTATACATACCGAAAACCTTCCACTTCTTCCAATTTAAACTGATAAGTTTTAAATAGATTTTCACAACTGTAAGCTTCCTTCAATTTCTGTTCTACTTCTTCCATCAATGATCTTTCTCTAATAGCTACAAAACTGAGGGCAGTTCCCTGATTCTTCCCACGAGCGGTACGACCTACTCTATGTATATAAGAATTCAAATCTAATGGGAAATCAAAATTGATTATGTTAGATACAAACTGAAAATCAATGCCGCGTGCTATGCCTGATTCCTTATCTTTTTTTCGTTTGCTTCTTTTTGTTTTTATCACATGTGGCTGTAATGGTATATAAATGGTGAATAAATAGATAAATACAATAATATTTATATATGAATAAAATGTCTTCATTTCATAATATATGTTTTTACCTCTTCTAGTACTTTTTCATCCGATGCTATTATAATGTCATAAATGCCATTGTTGAATTGTGAAATTGCTCTGCATCTCGAGGTTGCTGGTAATTCGGAATTTAAAACACAAGTTGGAATACCAAATTGTTCTAAGAATAATTTCAACTTGTAGCATCTATCTACAGTATGTACAAAAATTATAGATTTTCCCCTAATAAAAAATAAAAATATATTTACAATAACTGATAAATATTATTTTCCAAAAGTTATATATCTCAAAGAAACTTGTATATGTAAAATTACCGAATTAAATGTAACTTCAATAAAGCATATAAAATAGCAGCTTTATCATTTTCCTCTGCAGCCAAAGTATAATGACTTAATTGCGTAGGAGGAGCTAATGGTGGTTCTTCTAACTTTAAAATTGCAGGATTGTGTAGAACCAATTTTTTCAAAGTTTGAACATCTTCAGATAATGTAGCAGATGCTAAAACAGCTTGATATGCTGTTGGTAGATAAGTTAATACTGCTTTTATATCCTTTTCATATCCAAATGAAAACAACTGTAACAATAATGATTATAAATATATATTATTAAATGATAAATCACAAAATCTTATAATTAAGTTTTGCAAATTCTATGATACAATTACATACCAAATCAGCTTCATCAATTATCAATGTATCAAGACTATATTTCAATATCAAATTTTTTGCTTTCAAATGTTGCAATAATCGACCTGGTGTAACCACAATGATATCTGGCATCTCGGTTAATAAAAGTTTTTGAGCATTTAAGTCTATTTGTAGACTAAGATCAATTACTCTAACCTCTCTACAGCATTTTATTGTTAGGCTAACAATAACATCATGAATTTGTTTGCATAACTCCTTGCTAGGTGCAATAATTAGACTCTTAATCTTCTGTTTCTCTTGTGTTCGCTTATTTATCAATATTTTTTGGATAAGTGGTATTGCAAAAGCAGCAGTCTTGCCAGAACCTGTACGAGCCCTGATTAAGAGATCCTTTCCTTCTAATAATAAGGGTATTGCTTTTTCTTGTATTAATGTAGGTTCTATCCAGCCCAATTTAGTAATAGCCTATAAATTTTTTAAATCTACTTCTCAGATTTTTTTATCTTGTTATCTTATATATTTTAAGAATAATTATAGAATAAATTTATTCCCTTGATATGCTTGATTTTTATGGTGATTATTAAGATTTAGCCCTTATTAAATTGATATCTAATATAAATTTGTAAACATCCAAATATGTGATTTTGTAAAATATTATAAATTTTATCAGCAGAAAAATTACAAATCTGATAAATTTTACTATGCAATACTATTTTATATGTATGTATATATGTATATATGTATATATATATATATATATATATATATATATATAATAAATATTGACAGAATTCAACAAATAGTAATATACAGTATTATATTATTAGAGCATTACGATACATCTAATTTAGATTTATAATATTGATCGAATCTATTAAATCTTATCAACCTTTAATATCCTGTCGTCCAACTCCAATTCGTGAAAATTTTTTGACTTTGATTCAATTTTTTCATCAAATTCCATCTTGCTCGTAAAAATATTATTTCCTTATATTACAATCTACTTTTTATCTTTTTTTATTCGTTATAAATACAAATTCACTCATATAAATTCACGTGGCAATAAATAATGGATGCCTTCCATTTAGTGACACAAACCAACATAAATATTGTTTTATTTCTTTTGGCATTTAATAATTGCGTTTAGCACACGGGAGAAACTAGCATAGATATTTATATTTATATACTAGATCGCTAACTTGCCTCAAATACATGGCCTCGAAAAGCGTATTGTGGCGCCCTTGCCACTCGCTTCCGCTCTGCTTAGCGCGCCTAGAGACACAATCATTACAATCATTACAATCAGAGACTCTGGTCTGCTAATCAGAGACTCTGATCCGCCATGTTTTGGCTAAATCCTACGAGAAAAAAAGAAATATACACCATCTCACTCTATCAATAACGATATTTTTTACTTTGCATGTGCATTGATTAAGTGCATGTGTATTAAACACGTAGAAAGTATAATATATTATTAAATAATAGAGATACTAAAATTGCAAAATATAGTCATAAATTAATTAATTGTGATTAATTAATTGTGTGTTTGATAAATCAATATAAAAAATGAGTGGATGTTCATTTTTTTACTTAAATTTTATTTTATATTGTAATAAAGTTGTTTATAATAATAATAAATATGTATAATAATCCTTTCTAAAAAAAAACATGACATCGATACTTGCATCTCTCGAAATTTTCTCGAAGTTCATTGTTGACGCTTTTCCACGATGAGTTCTCTCACTGCGCTAACTTTGTGAATAGCTGTCATTGTATTGATTTCACAGAAGATTGTTTTGATAATTGTGTATACAAAAATTAAAAATATTATAGTGTAACAGTAATATAATAGTATTATTTTTGCTCTTGTTTGTTGAAAAAGATAAATAGCGAAAAAGAAATAAATAAATTTAAAATCATTAAAATTAAAGGATATATATTAATAAATTGATAATATAATTATGTAAAATGAAATTTTATACATATACACATTTTATTACTTTTGAAATGCTTATGTTTTTAAATTATAATATTACAATTTAAGATTAATGTAGTTAATGTATTTGAAAATAAGTGGGAATAGCCAAAAGATGGCGGACCAATCAAAAGCTGCTTTTTCGTGACTAGTCTAATTGTAGTGTCTCTAGGCGTGCCCGCTGCCAAGCGCCACCGTCCTCCGAGAAAGCAGATGCTCACATCACGATTAGAAAACTTCCTTCTTCCTCCCCGTCGGCCACGTTGCCTCGAACGGCCATTACGGTGCCTCTCCGTACCAGCCATCGGAGGTAGTCACACGTGCAGCCGAGTACGAGAGAGAGAGAGAGAGAGAGAGAGAGAGAGAGAGAGAGAGAGAGAGAGAGAGAGAGAGAAGCGCGCGCCAGGTACCACCGTCATCGTCGCGACGTTCAGTCTTTTGCTACCGCGCCCCAGTATCACAGGGGTCGGCAAGTGGGCACTACGCGCGAGCGCTCAATGCCCGCGGGCAACAGTCGAGCGCGCTGGGGCTAGCGTTAGGCGGCTAGCAATAAAGTGAGGAGAGGGGATAGGGAACGTCTGTTCGTTGAACGTGCCATTCAAGGAGTACAAAAATATTATATTGCACAAATTCAGACCCAGAATTAGCATAAATTAGTAATTATCTATATTTTAAATAAATTCTTACAATAATATTAGATAAGCAACTCTTATAACATTTAATTAATATTTGATTCATAGTTTTTCGATATTATATATGATATATCAGGTGTTATCGTTTTCGCATAACTTAAACGAATTATTGCATTTAAATGTGAATCTGTTAACTGTTGTCGCGTAATCGCGATTTATTTAATTTCATAATAGAAAATAATTGTTCACATGAATATGTACAACCGAACATACTCATTACTTTTTGCAGCACGAGCATGTAGTCAAGAAAAACGTTCTTGAGATATATATCAATAAAATTGTATGAGTAATTGTATCAGTAATTGTATCAAAACGATTTTTAAGAGCAGTGACATTTTAAATCTATTAATTCTAATTGTATATCTGCAGGACCAATATTAATATCAACAGTAAAAGGTGTAAAAATAAGTAAATCTTCTTCTAAAACATGCCTATTTCCCTAAATCGAATTCATTATGTAATAATTGAAGTGAATATATATTCTTCATATTGCTTATCTTGAATGTGCATGGCAACAGATAATACATTTGAAAAATGCAACAACTGTTGAGATTGAAATTGATTGATCCATAAATTAAGTTTCATTTTAAAAGATCTAATTTGATCAAACATATGAATAATTAATTTATCTTTGCCTTGTAGAGTAATTTAAAGGTGAGATTGGCAATCCAGGAAGGTTGTGATAGTTCAAGCACAGACTTATTTTTCATTTCTAAAAATATAATTATTTCTTCGCGTAAATGAAAGAAACGCTAAAGAGTTTTACCTCGACTAAACCATCGTGTTTCGCAAAAATAGGAGATATCGATATAATCTGACTCTAAAGAAGATAAAAATTCGCGAAATTGATGATGATTCAATCCAGTAGTTCGAATAAAATTTACAACTTTGATTACAATTTTCATTACTTCGTCATACTTTAAAGATTTTGCACATAATGCCTCTTGATGGATAATACAATGGATCGAATGTATATTTCTTGTTTTGATTGTGCTAGTTTAGACTTTAAACGTCTTACGAAGCCCATATTGTGTCCAATCATTGCTGCAGCACTATCAGTAGCAACTGAAGTTAATTTATCCCAAGATAGATTTGTTTTCTATTGCTTCTTCAACGCTAAACAATATATCTTCTCTAGTCGTAATACCTTTCAGAGATATTATATTTAAAAGTTTCTCAGTAATAGAGAGGTTGCTATCCACACCACGAATAAAAATTGCCAAATTGTGCAATAAGATATCAACGATCAGTACTCTCGTCGAGAGTTAATGAAAAAGCAATAAAATTGTTTGCTTTTAGTATCAATTGTTGTTCGAGATCTTCAACTAATTTTTCAATGCGACATACTATAGTTCGAGAAGAGAGACTAATTGATTTAAATTTATTAATATCATTAGGATATATTATTTCTGCGGCAATTTCTAAACATTGTTTGACAAATGGACTAATGCTAAATGGATGTGATTCACGGGCAATAAGATGAGCAATTTTGTAATTGGCATACAATGCAGGCTTACTTAATTCCAATTCTTCTTCCTGTATTAGAATAATATTTTTATTAAATGTAATGTACCTGATAAAAAATTTTTTATGTAAAAACATGTATATATATATATATATATGCATATATATTTTTATACGAAACATTTTTTACCGGGTATAATTAAATAATGAATTAAATTAAAACTAACTACAATAAAAAATGCATATTTTATATTATAATATGTATATTATGAAAATTACTTTATTGTTGGAAACAGCTGATTTTAAATCCCACTTTTGATAAGTTGTAAGGTGTTCGTGATTTGACTCCACTGAATCGGAAGCGATTAGAATATCGTCGATGTAAACCGTTATTTTGTCCTCGCGGATGAGGGGTTGCAAGATTTGCACGATCCTTTTTTGAAATTCCGCCGGAGACTCACTGTATCTGAACGGCAATCGCGTATATTCGTATTGCCCGTCGGGCGTCGCAAATGCGAAGTAATGTGTGTGCTGCGAAATAATGTGGATGCACTTTGATTTGATGAAATCCGTCTTTTAAGTCGAGGAGGATGAATACCATTTTATTACCCAACTTATCAGAAGTGGGAATCGAACCGGACGCCTCAAAGAGGAACTGTAGTGAGAGCGCTATAAGCGGTTACGCAAAGAAAGCCAAATGGATCGTCTACAACTGGATGGTATGACGCTCAATCAGCTGAGGGCGGAGGCCTACAAATTCGGCCTACCACAGCTGGACAGCAGGGAGTGGCTGATAGACGAACTGATGTCGCACTTCGAAAGCAACAGTCCCATGGTAGAGCTCATTGGTGGCGAAGCAGAAACCGGAATCCAGGATAGAGATTCGACGGCGGGAGAAGCAGCTCGCCCGGAACCTGTACAAATAACCACGGCTCAGACGGGGCAAGGAAAAGCGACAGAAGGACAGAGTTTAGAACCGCTCACCCAAATGATGACCATGGTGTCGTCTCAGATGCAGCAGCAGACTCATCTGTTGCAACAACTGGTGCAATCCCTGGCAAACGGCGGAGGGACACCTGCGACGACGAGGGAGCATCACGTCGGATCGGAGACGTCGCAAGCAAGCGCATCACTGACCCGGCAATTAGCTCGTCAAACCACTGTCGGAACGGCCTCTCCAGCGCAAGCAGTGGCGATGCTGAGTCCGCAGATACCGGAGTTCGCCGGATCTGAGGAGGAGAACGTGAGATTGTGGGTACAACGAGTGGACAAAATTTCAAGTATATACGGAGTCTCCGAGGAGATTACCTTGCTGGCTTCGAGCAGACTGACACAGACAGCGAGGCGATGGTTTGACCTCGGTACCGGCTCGATGATTGAATCCTGGTCAGGACTCAAAGAAGCGATCCTAAAAAGGTTTGAGAGAAGGCTACTATTCCATGTAGCGGCTCAAAGGATCGAAGCGCGGCGTTGGAACGTTGGGAAAGAATCGTTCCAGCAGTATGCAATGGATAAGTTGGTGCTTATCCAACGACTAGATTTACCGGAGAGAGATGCCATAGGTGTTGAGTCGGAATTTGGCGGCTCGCAAACGCCGGAAAACCTCGGCCAGGTGTTCTAGGTGTTTCTCAAAAGTTGGGCTGGCCACGATGATGTCGTCCAGATACACAGAGGACGTTGGACTCGAGCTCTGGCTCCAGGATAGAGTCCACGAGGCGTTGGAACGTGGCGGGAGCCGAATGTAGTCCGAACATGATTCGGAACTGCATGAGTCCCCTCCCCGGCACGGTGAACGCGGTGACTGGTCGGCTTTCGGATGCCAGCGAGCTTGCCAATACCCGTTTTTAAGATCCAACGTGGTGAGATATTTGGCACCGCGCAGCTTATCGAGCGTAGTATGTGGGATAAGCCTTTTGCGTGACGTCGTTCAGTTTCCGGAAGTCGATGCAGAAACGATACATGCCATCCTTCTTTCTTATGAATACCACCGGGGAGCTCCAGGCGCTTTAAGACAGCTCGATTACGCCGGCCTCTTCCATCTTGCGCACTTCCTGGTCTATTACGGCCTGCATGGCTGGATTACGCGGTCGGTACCGCTGTTTAATTGGTTAGTCGTTAGGCGGATACGATGCTCGATACGGTCGGGCCGCGTATGGTCTCAAAGGCGGCTAGCTCCCGGTGTAGAAATTCTCGTAGCTGCTGGTCTTCGTCCGCGGTGCGTGGCGTTAGCCCAGCCGAAATCTCCACTACCACGGATTAGTTGCGGGTCTTGGTAATCGGGGGTGCGGGGAGAGCGACCCCGAGCTTAGCCCAAAGATCAATGCCGATGAGGATCGGTCCGCTGAGGTTCGGCATGACTTGGAACGTGTGGGTCACGGTACGGTCGATAATGGTGATCGGTATGTCCACCGTGTGGGTGATGGGGACCGTGGTGCCGTCGGCCAAGTTGATCTGTTGGTTTATTCCCCGAGGAGGGTGGCCGCAGTGCCGAGCTCGTTTGGCCGTGGCGGGACTCACGAACGAGACCTCGGAGCCGGAGTCGAGTAGGGCCCACAGATGCCGACCGAGTAGCTGGATCTTCAGATGCGACCTAGGCGTGAACTTTATGGCGTTCTGTCGGGACGGGCGGCGGCCGCTGGTTCCCCGGCCCGTGTGCCGTTTCCCGACGGTGGGTGGCAGTCTCGGGTGAACACGCCGTCTTTGCCACAACGAGAGCAAAACTTGCGCGGTGGCTTCTTACAATCGAGGCGTGTGTGGCCTCGCTGCTTGCACCGCCAACAGCACTCCTCTCTGCTGTAGGCGGCGGCCGCGACCAGCGGGCTCCGGGTCGAAGGCTGTTCTTCCTTTTGTCGACGAAGTATCCTTTCGTGTTCGGCTGCCCTGGCGCTTAACCTCGCGATGCTGGTGGCTTCTGTCGATCGGATGTATAACTGGTAACTGGAGTTTAAGTTGTTGTATAGCAGGCGGACTTTCTCTTGTGGCGAATAGCCTCCAGCGCGCCTCATGGTCAGCAGGTCCGTGGCGTACTGGTCAAAGGGTTCCCCCGGTTTTTGCCTTCGGGCCTGAGGATCTTGCCGTAGTTGGTCTTGGTAGTCGGATGGGAGGTACTTCAGTCGGAAGGCGGTGCAGAAAGCGTCCCAGGTGGTCCAGTCCTCGTAATTGTTGCGATACCACAACAATGAATTTCCGCGCAGCATCTTTGGTAGCCCTAGCAGGAACAATTCGTCGGCGTAGCGGTAGGATCGCCTCAGCTTCTCTAATCGTTCGAGGAATGCGAATGAGTCTTTGCCATCGAAGCAGAGGCCCCACTTTCGGATTCGGTCTAAGATTGCGGTGGGGTCGAGTGGCATTGGCTCGACCCGGGCAGGGGCCGGCTCGGACGGTCCCGGCATTGCTTTTTCCTCGGTTAGCATGTTGGCGGTGTCTTGTCCGATGAACAGCTCCGGGTTTTGGATTACGAATTGGCGCAATCGATATCGTAACGTGTCGATACTACCGCTATTGTCGAGGCCGTGTGTGACTAGTTGGGTGGCGAGTTGGACTTTCGAAAGGCCGTATATCCAAGAGATTTTCGGAGTGCGCACGCAAGCCGGAGTCTCTACAGGTCTCTGTTCGGGTGCCATGTGACGCGGTCACTTCGCTCGACGCTCGGATCGGCTCGTCGGTGTCCGGGTTCGAAAGGAGGGGAGACTCAAGCGTACGCGAACACAAGTGGCGGTGAAAAGATCATTTATTGGTAGAAAGGTAGATATAGAGTAGGGCAGAACGGGTGCTGTCGCAGTGTCGCTGGTAGCAAAGCGGAGACGCAACCGATTGGCGTAAGGCGATGAGATGTGTAGGACGGGTGCGGCGTGCGGTCGACAATGGTTTATTTACGCGGCGCGATTACCACTACGGATCTTAGAATTACTGACTTATAACTAGCGACCTTAATTTCTATCGCATGCACTTACGAGCTAATGTCAGGCAGAACGGTTAGGTATTGCGGGCAGGGCTGAGTGCCACGTCGAACCCTGCCTTCGCAACGGAAACCGACGAAACCCGGTGGAACTGAGCGAAACCTCAGCCCGAGGAGCGATGATAGGAGTCGGCGAAACCCGACAGAGCTGAGTAAAACCTCAGCCCGCAGAGCGGTGACAGGAGTCGGCGAAACCTGACAGAGCTGAATAAAACCTCAGCCCGCGGAGCGGTGACAGGAGTCGGCGAAACCCGACAGAGCTAAGTGAAACCTCAGCCCGTGGAGAGGTGACAGGAGTCGGCGAAACCCGACAGAGCTGAGTGAAACCTCAGCCCGAAGGTAGAGAAAGCCGGTGAAACCCGGCAGAGCCAAGTGAAACCTTGGCCCCGAGAGGTAGTAGGTACTGGTTAGGTCGGTATCGGGAATCGGATCGCAGGATGGGATCTGGTCCCGATGTCTCGGCCGGCCGGACTTATATACCCGGCCGGCGTTCCCCACTGCGCGCCGTCGGTCCGGTGACGGGGAGTCGGTATCGCGTGGGGGCACCGCGAGCGAGATAGCGTGAGCGAGACGGCGCGTGCGATCTACAGGCAAGCGAATGCGGTAGCGCAAGTGGTGTACGTGCAAGCGGGATGAGTAATGCAGGATAGTAAGCCAAGCGTTTATATATATGTATATATTTATGTATATGTATATATATATATATATATATATATATATATATGTATGTATGTATGTATGTATCCTCGTAACGGCCCTGCCGTTACAAATTCATAAGAATTTATGCATTTTAAGTCCTATATATTACAATATATTTTTGCATATTTCATCTTTAAACGGTTTAGCTAAACTGTTATAAAAAAATTTTATGATGTTACAAAGATTCAAGTACTAGTAGTTTAAAACTACAAGATTCAAGTACTAGTAGTTTAAGTCTACATTATCGTTCATATATACACGCAACGCTATTTTTGTAAGTGTAAAATGCGGAACTTTATCCCAAGGTACTAAAAATATTAGATATGCTCCTGAGATGTGCACAACAGACGAGCGCTCGCGGGCGCTTGCGGGCGCTCGTGCCCAATTTCAGCGTTTTGTCGATCAAGTGCTGCAGTATCAAGTGCTGCGTCCGTGCCGGGTTCTGTGCTGTGTCGCGCTTACCAGCGACGTGCCGCACCTGTTGCGCCGGCTTGTTCGCTATGACTCTTTTTCTCCGTGTGCTTCCATCTTCCTCGCCTGTGCGCGAGACATGAGTGCACTTGTTTTTTTTCTCTTGCTCGCGTGTGATCCGTCTGTCGCTCTCGCACGATCGGTCATAGTTCTTTCTCGCTCGTTCGCGATTACATCATCCGCGATCAGCGTGCGTTGGGTGAAGTTCAATCGGACACATTGCCGATTGGTCGATTAAATAAAAAAATTTTGATAGATGGCTAAAAAATTCCTAGGCATCGGCTGATGTGAGTGGTGTGTCCGATTGAAAATGTCCGCATCTGGGATGCTCCCGTGCATTTTATCCGCGACCTGCGTCTATTCCGTTTCGTTTCGTCTGCGTTTCAGTCTGTGTCTTAGCTGCGTTTACCCGCGTTCAGAATTCCGCGTTCCCATTCCGCATTATGCTTCTCATCTGCGTTGCGTTCTCTTATCTGCGTGTGTTTCACTCTCGTCTGCGTTGCGTTTTATCCGCGTCCGCGTTGTGTCTTATCATTCGTTGCGTCACGTCTTTCTAGTCTTTTTGCATGCATCAGTTTCATCGCGTTAGCGTGCGTTTCTGCGTGCGGCAGCTGCCTGCGATTTCCTGCGATTCGCGAGTGTTCTGCGTGGCCACGCAGCGTGCGTTAATCTCCACTCTGCTTCTTCTTGTGAGCGACTATCTCGGCGCAATTCTGCGCTTTCAACATTCTCTAGTCTCGAACATTCCTTCGTATTCACAGTGCGCCCTTGCCGGCATTGTATGTTTCATAAGAAAATATTTGTCACACACTTTCCTCATGTTCGCAGTGCATTTGTTGACATTGTACACTAGCGGCCAAAAATGCCTTCCCCCTTAAGTTAGTAGCGTTTCAGGCAGAATATATCCAGTTATTTTGCATCTAGGTATTCATATATCATGTTAAATTCGATAACGTTGCCTTGTGCCGCTTGTCAAAATCGTTTAGAGTGACAGCTCCTCGAAAAAAAAATAATATTAGCTAATTAAACAGATAATCAATCGGATAAGTATTTACATTTAATATTTCATTAAATAACGTTCAACATTTTGACATTTTGACATTTTGAATTTAACATAATATATGAATACCTAGATGCGATATAACTGAGTATATTCTGAAACGCTATTAACTTAAGGGGGAAGGCATTTTTGATCGCTAGTATATGTATCCGATTATTCTTTGTCTTTTGTGATATTAGTTGTAAGCCATTAGTTGTAAATATCGCGTTTTTGTTAATAGTGCGATTGTTCTAAAATTTCTAACCGCTGTTTGTCTTTGAATAAACGTGACCGAGAACTCAGCGAGTCGTTGCTGGTGACAGTCGAACATAAAATTGTGGTAGAGTACAGTCAGTTGCCTTAATTCCTTCTTGCCTCTCTGACTTTACAGAGATCTCCCGCTACACATTCTCTGCCATCTGGTACAACTCCACAGAATTAGCTGTATCGTACATTTTCTACGGAGTTGGCGGCACAATATAAAATCATCCACAATATAAAACTCATGCGCATGCGTATGAAGTAAAGGGAACACACATGCGCATGAAAGCCCCATATATGCTATATATACCGACAATTTTATATATATTTGAATAACAAATATATAATGTTTTTTTATTCTTTTCTAATTGTTACAGCTTTTATTCATTTTTTGAAAAAAAAGTTTCTTTAACAAAAAGTTACGCCTCTTACAAATATATATATATATATATATATATTATAAAGTATTTGGTCATGCAAAATAGGTATATATACATAATCAGATTTAGGCAAAGAAATTTATTTAATACAAAATAAAATTTCTAAAGCAGAATTGAAGAATGGAGATATTTAAGATCTTTAATAAAAATATTTATGCTTGTAGTGCATTAGCCGTAAATATGGAGCGAAATACGAAATAGTTGTGTCTTGCACGTCCGACGAACCCGAGACATTACATTGTCTTGAAATTTAAACATCAATGAAGGTCTTTGCAATGGTACTAGATTAATGATTATAGAATTTGATGATTATTTATTGAAATGTAAAATTTTAACAGATGATAAAATAGATATTATTTTTTTGAATTGAATAACGTTGTATTGTGAAAATGTGTATTCTTTTACTTAAAAAAAAAATCCCGTTTCTAATAGAATTAGCTTTTGCTATGATTAACAAGTCATAAGGTCGAACGTTTGACAGATTAGGAATAGATCTTCGCAAAGATATTTTTAATCATGGGCATTTTTATGTTGCGTTTTCACACGTACGTTCTTGGCAAGCATTTAAAGTTTATCTTGACAATCAACGAAATAATAAACATATTAAAAATTATGTATATAAAAAAATATATAAATATATATATATGTGTGTGTGTGTGTGTGTGTGTGTGTGTGTGTGTGTGTGTGTGTGTGTGTGTGTGTGTGTGTATAACTTTACATTTCTTAAAATTTTATAAAAAATAATTTATTTAAGAAAAATGAAATTTTTTAATGTGTAATAATTTTGTATTACTTTATATAAAACAGCAAACAAAAAATTAATCATAGAATGAAGTAAAATTAATTTTTAATTATATAACATATTTTTAATATAAAGATGTTCATACATTTATATGATAAGATTCACTTCATGTAAAGGCCGTGCAAATTTTTAATCGTTGATGCTTTTTCGCGATGTTGATTGTTCTATCGCTTACTCGCTTTACTTCGTGTTACGAGCATAATTATCAAATATTAATATTAGTACTTATGTGAGATTTTAGTAGTGAAGTTAAATAGTATATAAAGTAAATATTTTATATAAAAATATGTAATGTTAAATAACAAATGGCGCGCGCGTAGCGCACGCTTTGTAATGTTTAAAATGGTTATTTAACTTTAATAGTAAATTTAATTTTATTAAATAGGATATTGACAAATTGAATTCAATAGGGAGTTAATAAAGAAGATGGTTATTCGTATTAATAGTGCGAGTGTAAAATGCGTATCGCTATGGCCGAGTAAAGAATGGACATTCTCCTCTACTACTCTATGAAATAAAAAATCATTCAGACGATCGGAACGATGTGGCACGCGTGGCGATTCGGCGGCGCGGAGCGCAAGCATGTGTGTCACGTGAACTGTCAAACGTCAGTTGTTGTTTCCGAGAATCGAGCTGTCAGACAGTTCCAGTAAATTGCGAATCGGCGGACTATAATGTTCGCGAGAGTTGGTAGACCATATCAAAGATGCTGCTACTTTGGCAACAAGATATCAAAGATTCTTAATTCCGCGATTTTCGATGGATGGGTTTCATCTCGTCGAGTGATCCCGAAAGTGCCAGGGAGCTTCCTGATAGTGAGAGGTTGAGGTTTTTGCAGTGCCTCGATTTAACGGAGACTGTCGCGTGTGCTCGATTGTGCTTCTGATGAAAATTGAAGACGAAAATCGGGTATTCGGTATGGAAAAACTCTGTTATTGAGTGTACTCGGCCGTGCTGAGAAGTACTTCGCCTCCAATACTTTTAGGCAATGCTCGGGATCGGCAATATTCGGAATGGTATGGGATTAGCCGAGATCGGGATAAGAATTTCTCCCCACGGAGGCGGAAAAAATAAATAGGCATATAATTAGTTTTGGGTAATTAGGATACAGTATAGGAAAAGGATTAGAAAGGAATTGGGATTAACGGAGCGAAGGAAAGGAAATTCGATTCGTGGCGCGATATTAGCACGGTGCGGGACGCTTGTTTCGCGGTGCGGTATTTGGCGCGGTATGGGGAATGCTAGTTGCAGATACGGCACGGTGTTCGGCGCGACGCGAAAAACAGTTGCAGTTTTACGGTGCGAGACGCGACGCGACTGCAGGTGTTCTGCGAAAATGCCAGCGAGTTCTCCGAATTCGCTCGCGCTAACAGCTAACTTTACAGCTAACGCTCCATTACATGTTATTTGCAATTAATAGTGTATTGATAACAATACAACAGCCAACATATATTACAACATACATATACAGGGTGTCCGGCATCAGTTATATCACCTCTCGTGTGCAGGTAAAACTGAGTAGAAAAGTCCTGTATCATTTTGCAATTTTCACGATAATTATCGAGTTATTAATTATTAAAAACACGTATTAGCCCGGTCTACCGGCAAATGTAAACGCGCGGTAAAATACTCCCGCCCGGCAATTATTGTTGATAGACGTGTGAGGAATTGTTTACTTCAAGCGGCAATAGTTATAGTTAATATATTGAAGAAATTCCCTTCCCTTTCCTCTCTCTCTCTCTCATTAAACTGGTCTGAGTTATGTAAGGCTCTCGTTGTGCTTCCCTTTTCTTTCTCTCTCTTTGAACTGGTCTGAGCTATGCGAAGCTCCCGTTGTTCTTCCCTTTTCTTTCTCTTTCTTTGAATTAGTCTGAGCTACGCGAAGCTCCCATTGTTCTCCCCTTTCCTTTCTCTCTCTCTTTGAACTGGTCTGAGCTATGCGAAGCTCCCGTTATTCTCCCCTTTCCTTTCTCTCTCTCTTTGAACTGGTCTGAGCTATGCGAAGCTCCCGTTATTCTCCCCTTTCCTTTTTTTCTCTCTCTGAACTGGTCTGAGCTATGCGAGGCTCCCGTTGTTCTTTCCTTTCCTTTCTCTCTCATATGCATTCACACCTCTCTTCATTGATCAATCCTTTTTCCTTTTAGTGAATCAAACGAAAGTCCCAGCTTCTAAAGTTCGACAACGCGATATTAAAAAAACGATCTCGTCGTCGTTCTGGCGGTTGAAATCGACAGAAAAGTCAGGGCCGAACCAAGAAGTTTAAACAGATATCGAAAGAACAGATTGAATCATCAACTTTAGTACTAATACTATTCCTGAATCCTCCCTAAATCAGCCTTCAACATCTTCATCTAACTCTATTCCTCCTTTCGCCCTGATACAACGTCAATATCAATCGATCGCCTAGTTATTCTCCCGTGCATCCATCCGATGCAGAATATCTCATCGACTTCTACGCCCTATCCCCTCTATTTCGAGATAGCGAACCTCTTTTTGAGAATTTATTAGACGAGGAATCCCATTCCTATCGATTTAATAATCCCACTTCTCGCGGAACATCAAGAATACTCCCCTCTTTAACCTTCATGCAATAATCTTCAGTCACACCATACACATATTATGTACAATTTTTTATAATTTTTCTTATTATATTTTTGTAATTTTTCTTTCGTTTGCTTATTATGTAATCATTAGTCTTTTTTTTTGTTTAGAGAGGAGGAATCTTCGGAAGACACCTAACGGACGATAGTTGTGGGATTCGAGTGGCACGTCAAACGAAAAACCACTCAGCCTCGCCTACCCACTAAATCTTCTCTACAGCTTGAATGACTATTTGAGGAGGGGCCCTGGAACGTTGACGGAACAACTCATCATGGGTCCAAATATAATCATTAGCCTAAGTTAACCAGAGAATATTAATTGTATTACCGGATAGAATCATACCAAAGATTCATTCACTCATATATTCATATTCTCCCTCATAAGAATCCTACCCGATGGCCTCCGCACTTATGTAACACCCGCAATGTCACACTTACATAAATGTTTTTTCTCTTGTTTCTTTCGCTCTTTATTATGTATATTTTTATTTTATCAATTAAAATCAATGTTTAATTTTAATTTTTATTTTCTTTAAAACCCTCGATCTCTTTTCCCCATCCCATTGATCGCACGAGGTTTTTCCCTGGTAATAAGAATTAAGTCTCTTTACCAAAAAACGATCGACGAACGTACGTCTACAGCGAGGCGTCGATTCTTTATCGTTGACCCAGTGCCGAGATAAACAGTGCGTTCGACTCGAGATCACGTTTCCACGCCTGACTCTCGAGAGAGCAGCTGTTCGTCCTTCCGAACCCATTCAATTCTCATCCATTTAAATTCTTAATTTTTAATTTTACAATTTACTCTGGGCTGGACGTAACAGAACTCGTAAAATTTGGGAACTCGTCCAGGATGAAAAGTGCGATCATTGGGAATGACCACGAAATCTAATTCGAATAAGGTGAGCAAGATAAACTTTATAAACTTGCCTTAAAAAACCAAACAAGATCAAAGTCCAAAACATACATAAGATACATCATACACTTCTACTCCAACAAAAACCTCTGAATTCGATTCTAAAAACGTCACCTTTTCCTTAGATGAAATGATAATTTCAGAAGATAAATTCGCGGCTGTTCTTGGGTCGGCCGGAGATTCCGTCGTTTCCAATGATATCATATTACGCAAATATATCTGATAATAGTAGTTTCGGAATAGCAAACGGTAACCAAGAAAATAAAATTAAAGATTTAAAAATGGCATATCCTAATCCTTTTGCTACTCTTAAATACGCGGTCGAAGCCATACCTTATTTTGACAGTGCAAATATTCCAGTAAATTATTTTATCGAAGGTTGTGAAGAAGCAAAATCTATGCTATCGGATGAAGCCGAATCACAATTTATTAAAATAATTAGAATTAAAATAGTCGGTGAAGCGCGTCATAGTATTCAAGATCAAAATTTTAATAGCGTATCTCAATTAACTAAATATTTGAAACAGATTTACGGATCAACTAAAAATGTTTATCAATTTCAGAGAAAGCTAGACTGTGTATAAAAAATTGATGAAGATGTTATAACGTACGCTAACAGAGTAAAACTGTTAGGAAAACAAATACTAGAAGCTTATAAAAATTCAGGGATACTCTTTCGGATTAAAATATAAAAATATTAATAAGATGATTCTCGGTATTAAATATGACATAGATGAATCGAAAGGCAAATGAGAATCAGCGCTGTTTGCAATGCGCAATTTACAATCTTTTTTACAAATTGAAAAATGTGACATATGTTTCGACTCTAGTTTGAGTCATCCTCAGTGTATACAAAAATGAATATAAAAATAAAAGTAATTATAAAAATAAAGATAAGATGCCATGCTCATCCGACGTGCTGACTAATGTTGATTTTGTTGACTCGAATTATGATCGTCATCCTTAAAGAGATAGAGCAGTCTTTAAGGGTTGTCAATTATCGGATGGACACGACTCACACATATCGAATAAAGCATGCGCAGGAGTGCATCACGGTTCGTACCGAGCAGCACACCGATAGCGCGTCCGTGCCGGCCTCAGGTCCAGTCAGACTAAACAATGAGGACATGACGCACGCGAAATGTGTCAAATATGCCCGAAAGAAGATTACTCAGCTTTTAATTGCAAAAAATTAAATTCCTTAACAATCTCGAAGTTTGGGAACTGAAATTCTAATATGTCAAATTTGCAAGAAACGTGGACATAGCGCCAATAAATGCCGGCTTCGCGATCCTCAATCACGCCAACTGGTAAATGTAATACGCGAAAATATTATCATTTGTCAATTATGTTCTAAATCCGGTCACAATGCTAAAATGTCAAGCAAATAATAACATAAAATGTCAAGCTAATAAACAAGCAGTTATTTGTCAATGATGTGATAGATCGGGTCACACAGCAAATAATTGTTGGAAAAAACAAAACGAACAACGAGCTACGGATAATAAAAGTAAAATCGTATGTCAAATTTGCAATAATTTTGGTCATGTTGCTAAAGATTGCCATTTAAAATTAAATCAACCGATATCCGAATCTAAAAATACTTTAAATTGTCGTTATTGTAAAGAATAAGGGCATTTTCTCGAAGATTGTCAATTAAGAATCGCAAATAATAACCATAGGAAATTTAATAATTGGAAAACTCTAACGGCCCTTCGAAGACGAGTGTGCAAAAGGGAGCCGAAAGAGCCTCACACCCAACCAAGCCTCAAGAAACCAAATAGATAGAAATGTCAGAGAGATATGCCCGGTAACCGTAAATCTCGATAAGCGTAGTCGCGTGCCCATCGTTCAAGTAAATATTCACGATATAAATTCCGATATAACTTTAATGTTGGATACCGGTTCCGGACTGAATATAATTAAAATTTTATACCCACAAAAGAAAATTTTATACCCGAAAACGAAACGATTAATTATAAAAATATACTGAAACTATTATAAATGACATAAATAATTAACATAAATAACATAAATAATTATCCCGTTTATATTCTCGGAGAAATTACTCTAATTCTTTTCGATAAACCGGAAATTTTCATATAGTATCGGAAGATTTTCCAATTTCACAATCCGGTATATCCGGAAAATGTGTCAGGAAAAGCATACCTAAATATTATAAGTACACTGGACGAAGAAGTGGAAATTTAAGTGCCGACCGTAAATCTTAAATCCTTAAATGAAATATTTGAGACCCATGAAACTATAAAGACGCTGGATAATCAGGAAGAATTGACTGAACCACAACCAAATTTATATTCGAAAGAATTTGAGACCGATAATGCTAGTTTTAAAGGAGAATTGCAAGATAATAATAAATATGAAAAAATAAATGAAGAAGACCAAATTATGAATAATAAAAATGATGAATTATTTACTGAAAATGAAAACGAAAAAATAAAAATAATGGAAGACAAAATTATACATGTGAATCATAAAAGGCTTGAAAGCACCATCAAGGAAGCTGAAATAAGCAAAACCTCAGAAATCAAAAACAAAAATAAAAATAAAATGAGGAAATAAATATAAAAATTTCAATCTAGATATTCAACGAGAGAGGGAAGTTACCAAACTTCTGTTGAGATATCTATCCATCTCAAAATCCTTGGAGAGGAAAGTTATTAAACCTCGTCCGAAAATTTAAGTAATCCAAAAAATCCTAAGTTAAAAACCATCTCAAAAATTAATTCTGAAATTGCAGAGAAAAGTTTCCGCTCCTCTGGCAACTTCCAGTTCCGTCAATTGCGAGGAGGAAAGTTATCAAACCTCACTATGTAATTCGACACAATCCTATCCAAAGGAAATTAAAAATAAGAATTCCTCGCTTCATTTAAAAAATGTTAAATTTCCGAAAATTGAGATGTTCTCAAGAGAAAGAAATAATAAAATAAAAATCTCTCAAATTACTATCCAAGAACTCATACAAAAAGCAAGTTTAATTAATAAAATAAATGATTACAAATTCAAAATGAATAATAAAAAACCGTCTTCCAGAATTTTTTCGTTAAAACAAAATCAATCTCAAGAAATATTGGATAGATATATACGCAAGCGTAAATCAAAACATAAAGAAGACTCTGTACAAGAATCACAAGACGCTATCGAAGAAGTTATCTCCACTAGATGTTTAACATTATCAGAAGAAAAACAAAGGGATAGAATTACCCAAATTATAGAATTATTGCGACTCGATCAACTGAATAACAAAGAAAAAACGAATGTAATAAATCATCTTATAGTCAGCAGTCAAGATAAATTCCATATACCCAACAATTAATAGCGAACGTATTGCAACATAAAATACCGACAACAGATGATCAACCGATAAATACTTGTCAATATACATTCCCACCAATTCATAAGAAAGAAATAAATAAACAAGTAGAAGAATTGTTAGCAAGAGGTATCGTGAAACCTTCGCAGTCGTCTTATAACGCACCCATATAGATCGTGCTAAAGAAGGAAGATTCAAAGGGAAATAAGTGATGGAGAATGGTTAGATTTCAGAGTTCTTAATGATAAGACAGTCGGAGACACATATCCACTACGGAACATCGTTGACATTTTAGATTAGCTGGGAGGAGCTCGATATTTTTCAATATGTGATCTAGCCTCCGGATTTCATCAAATAAAGATAGATCCTTCAGAGAGTCATAAGAGAGCATTTACAACTTCTTTTGGACATTATGAATTTGAAATACCATTCGGATTAAAAAACGCACCCGCTACCTTTCAACGATTAATGGACTTAGTATTATCCGGCTTACAAGGCGAGCAATTGTTTGTATACATGGACGATATCGTTATCTATGCATCGTCACTAGAAGAACACGAAAGAAAATATCATCTTTTAATAGATAGATTACGTAAAACAAATCTAAAATTACAACCGAATAAATGCAAATTTTTAGAATCAGAAGTAACTTATTTGAGACATATTATTAGCAAAGACGGAGTTAAACCAGATCCTAAAAAATTAGAAGCTGTGCGATTATTTCCTAGACCAAAAACATCGAAAAATAAACAATTTTTAGGATTAGCCGGATACTATAGAAGATTTATACCGAACTTTTCAAAATTGGCTAAATCTCTTACTAATTTATTAAAAAACGATGTGCGTTTTGAATGAACATTGGAGCAAGAAGATTCATTTGAAATGTTAAAAAATAAATTACAAACAACCTGTATTACAATACCTTGATTTTTCAAAACCGTTCATTTTAACAACCGATCGGAATAACAGTAGGAGGAATTTTGACAGGAAGAAATGACAGGAAGAAATTAATAAAGATCAACCAGTAGCTTACGCTTTCCCAAACTCTAATCGATAACAAATTAAAATACGATATATATGAGAAGGAAGCTTTAGCGATAATATATTGCGTCAAACATTTCCGTCCGTATTTTTATGGTAGAAGATTCATTCTAACTTTTATTATGATTTAAAAACGCACAAGACGTCAACATGAGAATCTTGCGATGAAAATTAAAGTTAGCAGAATATAATTATGATGTCGTATATAAAGCCGGAAAGACAAATGTAAATGCCGACGAATTATCACGAAACCCCGTAAATTTTGAAGAAATTGAATGCAGAGTAATTAACAAAAATCTCTTTAATTCTAATGATCCTGAAAATGCAAGAAAAATCATCGAAACATTAGAAGAATCTGATGAAGAAGAGAATGAAAATTTTGAATTACATTTTTCCAACGACGAAAATTCCGAAGATTAAGATTTGAATTACGTCTCTCAGAGGACGAACAAGAAAATACAGTAAAGTTAGAAAATACAGTAACTGAAGATAACAAAAACACAGATTCAATATCATTCACTCAACAAGAATTAAATGAACCACCAAGATTACAAATTACAGAGAAAACAATAATTTATAACCCAATGATGTCTCAAAGAATACAAACGAAAAGCCAAGCAACAAAAGAAAGAATTGATTGTTTTAATAAAAATGCAAAACAGAAATCTCGGAATAAAATTAAAAATGAAAGAATATCCAATCTTGCGGATAAAGACATATCTACAGAAAGAAAGGAGAAAGAAGAAACCGAAGAAAAAAAGGAAGAGAATGATGAAGAAGATAATAGTGAGGCTGACGCAAGTGATTAGAAGATCGTGAAGCGAGAGAAGATAAGCCTACGATTATTAAAAACCAGATGATAAGGAATAATATTATTGATTCGAGAGAATTATTTTTCCTACGCAAGGATAACTTAGCATATTTTGTCGATACTAACGGTAAACCACTAAATTCAGGCTCGCAAAAATTATTCGAACGAAACGAATTGCCAAAATTAAACAACCTTACTCTAAGAGAAACTCGAGCTACGAAATATAAGAACTATTATCATTTAATTCTAATAGTCAGTGAGGAACAACGAGAAGATCCGACAATAATTTTAACTCATATAACTTTAGCCTTGAAAAATTTGCGTAAATTAATCGATGAATTAAAACTAGAAACTATAAGTATTGCAAACCGAAATGATTAATAACGTACCATGGAGTAATATAAAAGCAAGAATATAACTAATATTTAGTAATGTGCCTACCAAATTAATTATTTGCCACGGATTAATAAAATATCCTCCTAAGGACCTCCGTTCAGATATAATCAGTGAGAATACGCTGTTTATCAACAAGCGGACACAGAGGCGTCACCAAAACTTATAATAGAATCAAACAGAATTACTACTGGGAGAATTTAAAATCTAATGTACAAAGATACATACAACAATGCTTGCAGTGTCAGTTGAAAAAGCTAGTACGTGTAAAAACAAAACGACCGATGATAATTACCAATACACCGGGATTTGCTTTCGACAAAGTAGACAATGAATATCGTAGGACTCTTATCAAAAATCGAGAGCGGAAATGAATATATTTTAACCCTGTAAGATCAACTAACTAAATTTTGCATGGGAATACCTTTGCCTAACCAATCTTCAAAAACGATAGCAGAAGCTTTTGTAGATAAATTTATCTGTATATTAGATGCGCCTAAGATAATTCTAACGGATCAAGGAAGAAATTTTATGAGCAAATTAATGAAAAAATTAGTTAAAATTTTTAAAATCCGTAAATTGCGCACGACCACCTTTCACTCTCAATTTAACGGATCGCTAGAAAGATCACATCACGCCCTCAGAAAATATTTGAAACAGTACGCCAATGAGCAGAAGCAATGGGATAGATGGATCGGACTCGTGATGTTTAATTATAATACTAGCATACATAAAGCTACCAAACACACTCCATATGAATTCGTTTTTGGGAAAATAGTTAGGATTCCAACTCATAAACCACTAGCTCCAGAAGAACAATTAACAAGTCATGACGAATATTTAATAAACCTAATTACACAATTACACATATAAAGAAACGCCCGAGAAAGGGCGTTTCTATTATAGAAGCAAAGAATAAATCAAAGAAATATTACGACAAGAAGATTTTCATCCGAAAATTTTTAAATCCAGAGATTACGTATTCTTATTGAAAGGATCTAAACTGAAGAAATTCGGAGATCACTACACGGGATTTCACAAAGTACTAGAAATACTAGATAGAAATAACGTGAGGATACGAATTAAAAAGAATAGTCAAGTGGTGCACCCTAATCGAAAGGAGAGTGTGCGTCACGGCGGGGCCCGACCACGAACCAGTCGTGAAAACTCGTAATTATTTTGTGAAAAAATACCACCTCAGCCAGGAATCGAACCTGGATCTCCTGTTTACCGGGCAGGCATCTTATCCTTTCGACTACCGAAGCATGTGATGATATTTATCGCAAATAACATGTTAGAATAACACGTCAACAATATAATGATACACATATATACATATACATATATCACAATATACATGTATACATGTATATTCTCTCGAATCCCCATAACCGATACTCCAGAGAGATGGTCCTAGTCTCTCGATGGAATCGAGTGCGACTCGATTGCTAATCGATTGCGAACTTCGCATATTGTAGCACCTATTGACTAATTTAGTAAAGATAACAGATTCCCATCAGAATTGAGGGACAATTTATAAATATGTATATATATATATATATATATATATATATGTATATGTATATAAATATGTATATAAATATGTATATATATATGTATATGTATATATATATATGTATATATATATATATATATATATATATATATATATAAATATTGAGGAACAATTTATAAATATATAAATATATATATATATATATATATATTTATATATTTATAAATCGTCCCTCAATTATATATATATATACACTCGAATTAAAAATAATAAATATAATAATGATAATAATAATAATAATAAACAACGCCTAACGCATAATAGTAATAATAATAATAATAATAATAACAACAACAACAATAATAATAATAGTTAGAATAATGACGACGCAATGTCTAAGAAAATAAATAAGAAGGAAGAGGAAGAAACATGAGAAGAATAATAATAAATAAATAAATACACATGATAAATATACGCATGACTTACCGATGATGGACCGGAGGACGGACCCGGACGTCGCAACGGTGGTGATCCTGGCGACTTCCTGCCACCCCGCTCGAGACCGCGTAAAAGGTCGCTAATGTCATATTGAAGAATTTCCCCAGGGCAAGGAAGTCCTCATCAATATCCCCCTCGGCTAAGCGACGAAAGAAATAGGCCTGAAGACCCGAAAATCCATCAGGGCCCAACTGAGAGGCCAATCGAGCCGCAACCCTCAAATCTGCGCGAGAGGGCACTAAGTCTGAGTACCTCACCTCCAACTTATCACCGAGCAAACACCTCCATCAATTGACACCACGTTGCACCTATGGACCAGGAATCCGATCCGCGCTCTCGCCGTTACAGCTTGCCTTATCAATAATAATAATCGGATGTAACCTGGAGAAGAGGAGGTGGAGGATCTTCCGAACTTAAACTGGAACAATTACCTAAGTCTATCGCTATCACTCAAGGAGTCGTTGCGACGTTCCATCGTAATATCCTGAAAAACATTGAGAGCTCAATATGCGTAAGGAGCATCTAGATGACGAAACTCCTATCTCTAAGACGGTTATCACAGGATTAATATAATCAAACTAAAGTATTGTCTAAAGTATTGTTACGACCGAGCGATGTTCCGCTCGACGCTACCCTCATATCGATTTCCAATTTGAAGATCGTTCCTTGTCGACGCGGTTGTCAAGCGTTGTTGTTGTGGAGAGAGAGAGAGAGTCGACAGCGCGGCGCGCGAGTTTGAGCCGAATCGCGGTGAATTCCGATATTATTAAAGAAAGAGTTCTTGTGTCATTGTAAACAATAAAGTGTGTTTCTTCGTTTTCTAAAAACTGTCTCTTCCTTCCCTGGCGTAAGTGTAACGCGAGTGAACCTACTGTGAGCGTGACAGTATATACCACCTCTTATTAAGTAGTCAACGACTCTCAACTGAATAATATAGGAAGAAAGAATGAATTTGCACTATATAGATGACACAATAATTAATTATACAGATCATGTTAGGATGTAATCTAACACATAATAATAATTTACCGGGTAACAAATCCGAAATGTCGATCTTTCAGATTATTCAAAAAGGCCGCAATATAATATATAATATTATATATAATATATAATATATAATATTAACAACGATATGGATCACCAAAATTTATGGAATCATAGGACTGCGTTTCTGCATCAACAAATCTATCTTATCATAAACGTCGAGGAATGTGACATTCCTCCATAACAAGTAAATTCTAGCAGAATTCATATATAATTATTACAAATCAACGACTTTAAGGCAGTAAAAGTAATACAATAGTTATAATTTTACACGTAATTTTTTTTAAATGTATAATAAAAGAATTATTACGCGATAATTAAATAATTAATAATCATATTTAAATAATCAATTAAATAAATAAATAATCATTGAATAATTAATAATTAATCAGAACGAGAGGAAAAGAAAGAAAAGCGCGATATAAAGACTTGCGGTCTTTCACTCGTACTAGCATCGACTGTGTGAGACAGCAAAGAGACACCGAAATTGATATCACGTTTGATTATACTTTCTCTCTCGATCGAGTGTCTCGCATTAAGGATGCAACATCGAATTGCTCCCACTATTTTTTCCCTCCGCTCCGCCATCTCCTTCGCGCTCCGCGGAGATACGACGCCTCATGTGTATGTGTAGCGGCCGCACGCTGAACGCACAGACACCATTCCCGCCGACGCGTGTACATTGGACACCATTCCCGCCTTCGTGACAGAAATTGCAACCCTAGATGAGAACCGGGAGATGATGATAATGACGACGTTTCTTAAAGTAAAAATTTTCAAATCGAATTTTGCGTAACAATATCTCCGCTTGTGGGGCACGTAGCAGAAAAATAAAAATACTTTTATTATGCAAGTCGAACTTAAGCTGTTGATCAAGCCTTAGAATTTTATTTAGTCGTTATTCAGATCCAATAATTTCAGATGCTTGCATCTCGCCGACTCGCGTAAAATCACACAGTAGTGTTCAATTGACTTGACTACCGTGTCTTCTCATTCATACGTCGACTGAAAAAGACATTTGACTTATCTGAATATTGCGATAAATATTATCATAGTCTCAGTAGTCTAGTGAATAAGACGCCTGTTCGGAAAGCGATCCAGGTTCGATTGGCTGAGGTGATATTTTTCGCAATATATATTTCCGGTGGGGAGGATAATAAAATTTTAATCGATATCAATAATATTGATTATCGAAGTATTATAAAGCTACTACGTTGAAAATCTGCTAAACCAAAGCGGCACGTAGTTAGTAATATAATTAATTAAATTTATTTCATATTAAAAGACTTTAACAACCAAGATCCTGCTTGCCGAGGAAATGCTATGTTTCGCGTTGTAAAAAATTTGTTAAAATAATATGAAATATATCACAGAATTTGATTATGCGGTTCTTCCGTTTCTTATCTTTGAAAATGACACTTTTCAATTTTTTTTAATTCAACAAATGACAAAATATTTTAAAAAGTTTAATTTAAATAAAATTGCATAACTAATAATAAATCATTAATTTTCTAATATCAACTTTTACAGATTCGATATTTTTTAAAAAAGGATGCAATAATTTTATAAAATAAACACACGTAACATTTTAAACTACATTTTAATTGCTTTTATATTCCATGATAAAATATAAAACCATTGATTTTGGGAATCTTATCACATTAAAGAGTTGTTAAATTAAAACAATGATTTAACATTATTCTGATTGTAAGTATCCCAAAAAATCGCTGTACACATAGTTTTAAGAAAAATGTTCGATAAATACGATCACAGATAAACAAAATTAGCATTGCTGTGACAAAATTATAAAGCTATGTAATTTTTTGAAACTTTTTCACATATTATATGTATTTATCATTTTTTAATACATAGCATGTAGAAGCGAACTTAAATATGAAAAAGATCTGACTGATGAAATGCATCGGATTAATAAAAGATAATTAATATCTTTCCAGTACTTTTTTGCCACATTGCTCAGGATGTTTTAAACAATTGGGAAAATGGATACAATAAGGACACACGCGGGTTTCGCGAGATAAGTATTGTTTACTGGGCTAATTTTAGACATCGCTTAAATTTCAATTTTGACTTACTTGTAAAGAACATCATAGCGCGTCTTTTTTGTGTTTAAACCAAATTTGTAACTTTTTTGTTTTTAAGTTTTTAACGGAAAATGTAATAAAATGAAAAAGTTCAATGCATTTTTGTGTTTAACTCGCCATTTCAGTCAAATATGAATATTTCTTTTTTTTTTAAACTTTCACAGTATAATCTTCAAAATCTTGAAATATAGGGCGCATAAAAAATTCTAGAAATATTTCATAATCGAATGCTGAATTTTTTAAAATATTTCTTCAAATTCATAGTTTTATTCCTTTGATCGCAAAAGTTATTGTATTATTTTCGAATTGTCAACTTTTGTCTATATTATAATTTTGTTTATTAGTTAAGTAAATTTTTTGGAAAGTTCAGATCTTTAAACATTAAGATTGTAAAGTAATGACAATTTATATATTGATACGATTACATACCGCGTGGGAGTCCGGGCCGTTCGCCGCGAATTGAAGCGCCCTATATTTCAAGATATACTTTGAAAATTATACTGTGAAAGTTTCAAAAAAAGAAATATTTATATTTGACTGAGATATGACGAGTTAAACACAAAAATACATTAAATTTTTTTCATCTTACAAATTACATTTTTCGTTAATAACTTGAAAACAAAAAAGTTACAAATTTGACTTACATAAAAAGACGTGCTATAAAATTCTTTACAAGTATTAATTCTCAAAATCGAAATTTGAGCAATAATAAAAAGTCTAAAATTAGCTCGATGGACAATACATATCCCGCGAAATCCGCGTTTTATTTCATATTCAATATATTAATGTAGTCCGAGTATATGTTAATAACAACAGAGAGCTAATTCTTCAGCAAGCAGCATTTTGGTTGCTAAATTTCTATATGAAATAAATTCAATTAATTATATTACCAACTACGTGCCATTATTTTTAGCAATCTTATAACGTAGTGATTCTATAATAATTCAATGATCAAATATTTTTTATATCGATTATAATCCCTTTGTCCTCCAAATTCCAGGCGATCCAGGTACGATCTCTGGCTGAAGTGATATTTTTTCCATGGGGAGAATAAAAGGGATTTTAATCGATATAAAAAATATTTGATTATCGAATTATTATGGAACCGCTAGGTTGACAAGACTGCTAAAAATAATGGCACGTAGTTGGTTGATAATATAATTACTTAAATTTATTTCATATAGAAATTTAGCAACCAAGATCCTGCTTGTCGAAAAATTAGCTATTACTCTCTTTGTTGTTATGTTTCATATTCGTTAAGTTATCTTCTATGTATAAATAGAAAACGATAAATACAGAATATAATAAGTGAAAAGTATTAAAAATATTATAAATAAAAGCTAGCTTTGCTTCGCTGCATGAAAGAGCAGTTTAAATAGTTGCATTGCATGAGATCGATTGATCGAGAAGATGGAAATGGAGGTGGTGCTGATGGGCGTGACGGTGATGGTAGCGGTAGTGGCGACAGTAGTGGTGGTAGTCATGATGCAGTCTTGCGCATAAAGCGTGCACTCGTCAAGTGACCAGATTTTCAAACGTTGTCCTTGCTTTCTCTTTTTCTCATTCTCTTTTCCTCTTTTTCTAATTTTTCATTGCGCGGTTTTATTGATCCGCAGGACCACGTCATTTCATTACAAGCATCAATGTAACACGGAATTTATTACAATATAAAAATTTCAATAAAAATTTTCTAAGAAAGGAAAATAAATTAATAATTTAATTACAACAAAATACAACAAAATTCTCAGGAAATTTGTACTGTAATAAGTTAATATCAAGTTTGTACCATTGTGCAAAGATAGTACTTTGAAATGTATTACTAACAAGAGAAGTATCGGAAGTGTTTCCCTCCGATTTTAATAAGCTTCGAGTATGTTAATACTCGAAAATATGGATAAAAATAAAAGACACATTTTTTTATCTGCGTTCTCGAACATTAAGGAGGTGAAACCACCCCTTGAAAAAATTGGTTCTTTTTGAGTAAATATCATCCAAACCATTAAAAATATAAAAAAAAATTTTAAACAAAAGTTTTACGGCTGCACTTTACAACGACGTATTCGAATTTTTCTGAAAAATGTTATATTTTCTAGCCCCCCACCCCCTTCCCCTAATTTTCAAAAATTTTTAAATTTTTATAAGGACATCAAGAGTATTTTATGCTGAATACAACGATATATAATAAAGTCATTTTCCGAAATCGCATTTTTGAAAAATGAGCGAGAAATATCTCTATATATGTGCCTTATACGTATTCGTCTCATATATATATTCGCGTCCTGCGCGTTGGCTGCGCAGAACAACGTTAAAGGTGAATATGATGCAGTTCGTCAGTACAATCAGTGCAACAATAATTATTAAAATAAAAGCTTTTTTATAATAATGTCACGCTCGCACGACGGTCACTCGCACAACACTCACTCACGCGACACGCGTAAATAAATAGAGGCCGTTTATAAAAAACGAATTTTAATAAGCACAATTAATTAACTGCTCGTGATATAATCCGTTCGCGCGTCATCTCTCAAAATCATCTCACGAATCTCCGTCAAATCTCTTCTCAATCAATCAATTAATAATTCATAAACAAGGCGCGGCAAGAAACGATCTTCTCAACATTACTCGGGGGCCATTAACTTATACTATGACAATAGGACATGAAATAAATATACGTAGCGATAGCGCGCCTGTAAATGTGTGACCTTATAGATTACCGGAGAAACATAATGCAGAAGTAAATCGGCAGATTGAGAAAAATGTTAAATGACGGAATAATACGTCACAGTACAAGTCAATGGAATGCGCCATTGCTATTAGTACCCAAAAAAGTGGATGCATCCGGGAAACAAAAACTACGTATCATAGATTTTCGAAAATTAAACGATCTAACAATCGGAGACTCTTTTCCACTATCAAATATAATATCCTAGATCAACTGGATAAAACGGACTGCCTTTTCGTCGGTTCATATTTCGCGAAGTTTCGATAAGTACGCGGATACATTCGGTTTGTCCGGGCTCGGGATGAAAAAGCGGCAAGACGAATAATTTGTCCTTGATTACCAATTTATTTATTCAGCAAAGAATGATGAATTGATGTGGACGATTGTGATGGCAACGATCGCAGCGTATTTTATAATTTATCGGCGCAGTTATTATACAAAGAAGTTAACGCGAGTATGTACAGCGATGATTACAGGGCACAACGGCCAGAAAACTTGGCGTGGCGATTTGCCGTACGTTGCGTTTATCGTTAGGTGACGGAGGAAATACTTGATCGGCGCCAGTAACTCCTGGCTGGGGCAGCGAATACACTACTTCAAGCATTCTCGGCAAGCAGATTCGATGGATCGGATAGGAGACAGAGATCGGCTCTGGTCAGTAACTCCTGGCTGGGGCGGCGTACTCGCAATCTCTGCTTGACAAATTCTCTGTCGGGATCGGAGTCGGTTTCGCTAGAGCGAGTCCGGTAGATGATTCCGAGAATCTGTTTGTCTGACGGTCGGATCGGGCTTTTTATACCCCGCGAATCAATAATTCAGTTTCGATGTATTTCGAATCGATCCGCGGATATTATTTTACTGAAATCTTTTGCAATAATCGGTAACGGCTCGTTTATTACTTCGCTAGCTTTTGAAGTATCGCGTTCGGATATTTTCGCCGCGCCACACTAAGTAGCGCAGATTTCCCGTAGGCCGTTATTAACTTGCTAATTAAAATGTTTATTGGCGCTTTTGCGCCTTTAAGCCGACGAATGGTCGGTCAGCTTTTGTTCACGGAATGGAAGACTGGACGGAACGATGCGATTGGGATGCATCATTACATGAGAAATGCAAAATATTTTTCAACATTAGATCTCGCATCTGGATATCATCAAATTCCTATGAAGGAAGAACATAAAAGTAAAATTTTTATACCGTATGGACACTATGAATTTAATAGAATGCCGTTCGGACTTAAAAACGCGTCCGCGACATTTCAACGGCTAATGAACTCAGTGTTAACCGGAATTCAAAGACTCGGATGTCTAATTTATCCTGATGATATAGTAATATACGGTGCGACATTGAACGAACACAATAAACGATTAACTGAAGTAATGCAACGACTGAGAGACCATAATCTCAAGTAACCGGATAAATGCGAATTTCTCAGAAAAGAAATTATTTAATACAATTTTGTAACCCAATCCGGGCTATAACGTCTGTTGTAGCCATATCTATAATCAGACATAATAGCAATCCACATGGCAACAGCAAATTCAAGAAGTCTTTCGAAAGAAGAGCAAGCCAACAAAAGCTACGATCAATCTTTCGAAAAACCGCAGGAACGCGTTGTATAAAACGATTGCGAAAAAAGTCGATCAGCAAATTCCTTAATTTACTGATCGATCCGTGCACAATATTGATTTACCAATACTGCGCAATCGATCGATCCCCGATCAGAACGTTGATCAGGCATCGATTATTTCTATAAAAACGAAGTCATGCGCGGAGTCATTCGAAGTTGAAATTGTAAATCGTTCGGAATCAAAATCAAACGAAGTCGCGCGAGATATTACCGAAATCCGTCGCGAAGTTCACGCGAGCCGTAATATCAGTATCTCAAGTGTCATACTCGGTCGTCGGCCGCCCGACGACGTTTAATCGTGTGTGAGAAATATAACAGGTGTAACATTATCAGTTTGTGCCTTGTTAAAATAAACCAATCAGTTTTAGAAGAAAAGTGTGTACACGTACATACGATGACTATGCGCAAGAACTCCGCGAAAGGACGAACTGCGAAAGAATAGCGAAAGAAAAACAAAAATACGCACATTCGAAGTGCGAGACAAAGTCCTTCTGCACGACGAAACAGTTCGACGAGGGCGATCGAAAAAAGTAGACGCGTTATGGATCGGACCCTATGTAATTCTAGAGAAAACGGGCGATGTAAACTATAAAATAAAAATGGGCTGTCGAACAATAAACGTACACGCGAACCGATTAAAAACGTTCATCAAAAATTAAAGGAAAAAATTAAAAATATAAAATAGATAATATAAAATAGATAATATAAAAATATAAAATAGATAATAAAAAAAAATATTCAAACTCAGTATGAAAAGTAATCATAAAAATCCAAAAGACGGTCCACAACACAAGTTACACATACGACAATAAAATAAATAATAAAGTAGACTAACCACTTAAAAACTGAATATACACATGCGTATATACATACACACACATACACGTTACAATTATTGTGAAATGTTAATTCAACTGGGTAAACTCGTTGTCCTCTCACTCGCGGGCGGAGAAAGACAATTAGTCATAGCTGCAGAATCTTCTGTGTCGGACTCATTTGAAGAGTCTGCGGCCAATCATGCCGCGAATCGACGAAACTCGACATTCCTAGAGTTCATACATGCGAATCCCGCTCGGGTTGCCGCGCGACTTCTTTCATTCTCGGAGGTAAGACTCTCCATCGGAATGGACAAGGAAATGGATAGCCGAAACCTCTGAGAACACGGCAGGAACAGATTGCCTCTCACTGGCAACGAAAAAAGAAAGGTCCGAAGGACCCATGTCAAAACGACTTGCGGTAAATATCGAAATACTCGTGCCAGCGCGAGTATACTTTCTCTGCCGCATTGATGAACTCCTCTTGATGTACGATCGATCATCGAGCGCCGCAGACAGGAGAGATGCAATATTTACACGATCAATGTTCGGATCAATAATAAAAATGCGCCGGGCAAATCATTAGTATCCCTGCGCAAATCACGCACTGACGAGTAACTCTCCATCACAATATTCGGATCGCGTAGAAACATCTCCACAGGCAAGAAGATGACGCGAGATAATATATATAAATAGTAAAAAGCAAACATTGTAGCCCATTCGAAATACAACACACCACTAAGCCGAGAAAAAAAACACATCTTAAATTCCGACTCTCGGGAGCGACTGACAGTGGTGGCGGTGATGTTGGTATTGATAGTGATGGGGATGATAATGATAGTGCTAATGGTGGTGGTAGGAAGGTAGGGTGATAGGTGAAGTGGGGATGGAAGTGGAGATGGCAGTGGTGGTGATGGAAATAGCGCATGCTCGCGCATAAAGGCTTTTGCACAATTCCAGGCAACAAGCAGTAGGAACAGGGAATAGGAATAAGAAATAGGGACAACAAATTCCAACATATCAGAAACCTTATATCAATGCAAAATAGATCATGACATAAGCAATAAACACGAAATTTCCGTCATGTTGGAAATTCTGTACTTATTGCCAGTTGCCAACCAATCACAGCGTTCGGAATTTTTAGGTTATATTTACAAATTTTTAACGCATATATGCCTTGGTGCATATATACCGTGTATATCATATAAGAATTTTATTTACAATATGTTCTATCACTGTGATTATTCATGTGGTTTCGAGGACAAAGAAGAGGAAGAGTTTCTGGACGATGGATTAGACGCAATCAATAAAAACTCATTCAATGAAAACTCATTCAATAAATATATAAATATGGTGACAAATTATTAATTGACATGCTCGCTTATATTTATATGATAAAAATATAGAAAACTATAAAAATGTAAAAATGAAAGAGAATACGTGGACAAAAATATATATATATATATATATATATATATATATATATATGATATTCATATGATAATATATATATATATATAAAATTATATATATTATATATATATATTATATATATATATATATATATATATATATATAAAATTTTATATATATATATATATATATATATAAAACGTACATCTGTAAGTGGGGATTGTAAGTAGAGGTGTATATTTTGTACGCATGCGAGAGAGGCCGACAGAAACAGAGTATATCCTTTTCTACACATCTACCTCTACTCCTCAAATAACGCTCGGTCTAGCTATACTATGTCTATAGTCCTTGCTCTGTTTATCTCTTTTTCTTTTTCTCACCCTTTTTTTTCAATTCTTCCTCGTGCGGTTTCGTTGGTCATGTCGTTCCACTTGCAATAATATTAATAGTATAATAGTATAATAGGATAGATCGGAGTTAGTTGAACCACTTTATACTTAAACTATAATTTTTTACACAATTATGACAAATAATCAAAAATTCAAAAAATTACGTTAAAATCTTGTATGTTACGAAAGAATTACGAAAAGCCAAATTAACGAATTTCTTCAGACTAGCTGTGCGCAATTAATTACTAAATGTCTACAAAATTGACCCAATAAACCAATCAGAATGTTGCTCAAGCAATATCGAACGGATTATATAATATGTCACACGATGACATAAGAATGAAATCATTACAAAGTCAATACAGAGTTAATACGAAATCATACAATTGAATAATACGGAGTCAATGTCAGTCGCGAAAGTAAGTAAGTAAACGCATGTGTTTTAATATTTATTAATAAATTTTTTTTAATATTATATATTTACATATAATATTAAAGAAAAATATATAAATAAAAATTATACAAAAAATTTGAAAAGTAATATATACATTATTAAAAAGATAAACAATAAGAGTGCAATATAATACAATAAGTGTGTATGTACGTATTTTAATGCGACCCGGGCGCGCCAAGTTTTTGTCGTTTTCTTTTCTTACACATCAGATTTTCTTTTATATTGTATTATAAACACAAGTACAATAAGTAAAATAAAATTTTTTTGGCAACTACAAATTGACATTAATTTTGGATTGATAACATCTTTTTTCACCTTTGCCAAGTTTCTTTTTTACTTTATATAATTAAAAATTTGTGCCAATTTTTGATATCATGTTTTTTATAGAAATAATGAAACGACTTTTCAAATAAAAATGAACTACAAAAAAAATGTATTTCAATGTAAAGTTCTTTTTATTTTATTAAATTAAAAGTTGGCGCCAGTTCTTCATATCACATCTTTTGTACCAATATGAAATTGATTATTAAAAAGACTTTTGTAGGTGGAAATTTATTATTAAAAGGACTTTTGTATAAAATTCTTTCTTTTACATAAATAAGAAAAAGAGCGCGTGAACTTGGCGTTATTTTTTATCTTTTTTAAAAGGTAATTAGTTTTATTATCCTCGAGGTACAACAATATATAAAAAATCTATTAGTAAACATATTGTTTGTTTTATAAAAATTTGAAAATACTTTAATAATAATAAAAATAAAAAATAAAAAATAAAAATAAATACTTGCATTTACTTTTAATATTAACATGAATTTTGAAAGTAAAACTTGAAAAGTTACTTCTCCTTTGTTATTTTTGCAGCATGTATTTTTTATGATATATAATAAACTAATTTATAAATACAATCTGATATTAAAAACTTATATTTTCTTAATTTTTCGATAAAGTGAATGTTAAGTATGATGTCAGTATGATTAAGTAAATGGCGAACTCTACAATTCTTCTCTCTAATGAAACTAACAGCTGCTCATCGGCAAACAAATGATATCTCAGAATGTTAAAAAGTTTTACCGACAAAGAGCCGGACGCGATCTTCTTAAAGCCCTATTTTTTAGAATGTATAAACAGAATCTAACGAAATTTGTACAACGAAATTTGTTTTCTAACAGAAACTGTCGCTCTCATGAAAATATTCTGTTGTCAAAATTATTTGCAAACAAAATGTCTAATATTTCATAAATATGAATTTCGTTGCGCGATAAAAATGTTTATAGTAATATTATGGTATTTATTACTATAATAATTTTACTACTACTAAATAGAAAATGTCGACGCATAAAAATACGAGTTTTCTGAGATCGTTTGAGGCTGACATCCCCGAATTTGGGGATGGAATTTTCAAACGTCACTCTCCCCTTTTCCTAATCTACGCGATTTTTCCATGCTCTTATTCGAGACTAACTCTAAAATCTGGTACGTCCCCGAGATTATCCATTTCTCAAAGCCTTTTATAAATTCATTACATTATCAAGTCCGCGCTCTCATATATCCAGCATCTTTAGATCTAACACAACTCACATCAGTTACTCACTAAGTTAGTTTAGTTTTGCTTGCAAGTTAAATTTAGTGAGTGCTTTTGAAATTCGGCGCACGTTTCTAGTGGTTACAGGCATTATCATCATTAACCAGCTCATTTTTTTAACTTGATCAATTCATCAGAAGACATCATCAAAAGTAAGTTAAATTCATTTTTATCTGGTTTCCTTACTCAGTCAAGGATATCAATAGCAATTCCTGATTAAATTCCCTTTTTATTCGTGAACAACTCTGCGTTTATTCAGGAAGACAACAACAGAAATAAAAAGTGGCTTCGGCAACAAGTGAAATAGCGAGCGCAGAACCAGTTAGATCAGGCATACCAAGAATATTTACTTCAACACATAACGTTACATCGTCTTCCCTGTCGCGAGTACATATATTTCACGGACTCTCCACTTCTCTGTGAGAATCCTCGCCTCCCGTTCTCTCCTTTGCAAGTATCAATCCCTCGCGCACCTTTCGTATTTCTTTCGCGAATGTCAACGCTTCGCGCATCTTTCGTATCTCCTTCGCGAGTGTCAACGGGCACCTCTCCAGATTTAAAAGAAATCTCTCATTCTCCTACAAGTTCCATATCAAGTGTGGAATTCATAGAAGAAGTTCGTCCTATACCTCCACTAACCTTCGAGCAGAATCTGATCTTTTACAACATAGTATACCAATTTCCTCGATCTTTTGCCTCCCTGTATTTTCATCATAGGTTCGTCAAATATTAATTCAACAGAATTGCATTATTACGTTACAATAAGGGGGAACAACAATTTCGTTAGGGTAACGTTACATACGTTACCCTAACGAAACCATCCCGATTTTTATTCCGCATGTCGAATACTCATTTTTAATTCCAGTTAGATACTTCGTAAAATGTTTCCTCCCTCCTCAATTAAAATTCGTGAATACCGCTGATATTGAGATGTTCCCTTTTCTTCACTTTAATCTCTCTCACACGCTCACACACGCTCACACACACACACACACACACACACACACACACACACACACACACACACACACACACACACACAGAATTTGGTTTTCTTCAATAAATGATTTGAAAACATGTAATAGTCCGGACAGGATCACACATACAAATATACACATAATATTTTAGTTAGTATTTCAAAAATCAATTTCCCCAAAATTTATGTAAAACGAGAACACACACAACATACACACCCATATTTCCGTACATGTACTCATGAAAATCATTTAGAATAATATCCATAATAATTTCGTAACTTTAAATTTTATCTTTTTGTTTCTCAATTTCAAATAAAACTTTTTAAATGTTTTTAAATTTTATTAGTTTCATGACTTAAAAGCATTTGTAATGATTTGTAACTTTAAGTTTTATTTTTTTTATCTAACGATTCACAATAATTATAACGATTTTGAGTTTTAAATTTTATTTTTTTTTCTTGTAACTCATTCACTAATGTTTAAAATTAAATATTCTATTTGTTTGAATTAATTTTATTTATTTGCAAACTTTCCATTCATGTTTCATGTGAGTAATGTTTATAAATTTACATATATATATTTTATTTATTTATCGTACTAAATACATGAGATATTTCTCTTATTCGACAAAAAATATGTTTTTTTGTATTTGGTATAATTTAGAAAAACAATAGTATCATTTAGAAAAACAATGGAAAGATTTTAAAGAAAAATACCTTAGAGAAACAGAGAGAAATTATACATTTTCTTATTAGGCATGCGCAAAAATCCGAGCTCAATATTTCATAGAATGGATTTTTCTCTTTTTCACTCTAGACCAGAGTGATATAGAACTTATAGATACTGTGCGAGGCCGCACTACATAAATCATTTGAAATAATTGAGTGAAAAATTCACTCTTAGCTTATGATAGTGCGAAATATCCTCCATCTATATTATGCCTATGTTCACTCAAATTAGAGTGACAATCCTCTTTTTTGGAGTGATTATCGTTATCATTCTAAAATATTAGTGGCAAAATTATTCGAAAAGATTTAAAGAGTACGAAAAGTATTGACAAGAGGAAAAATACGAGATAGAATTTGGAATTATCTAATAAATTAGTTTATTATTGATATAATAGTTATACAATTTTGATAACGATCTATCTTTTATAATCAGTAATCAATTTTGTCATTAAAAAAGTTGTATAGATATTAAATCATTGATATACCGATTTATCAAGTAATTCTGGCTTTTGTCTCACATTCTTCCTCAGTACACTTCCGAATACGTTCATCTTAATTGCGTTGTTGTACATTATAATAATATAAAATATGGGAATACTAGATAAACTGACTGCCAATATTTGTATAAGTTACATTATATTGAAATTGATCATGTTATTTATTCCAATCAATAAATATGTAGTCGCTTCTCGATAAATGTTACAGTCGTTAATATAAATAACTATGTTTGAAATTGTCATTTAGAACTTTTAGAGGTTATATTGATGACAGATTGAGGTTACGGAACATATGTCTTAGAAAAGATCTCTTTAAGGGTGCGTTCGAGGAGCTCGCTATTAGCGCTATTTAGCATTGCTGTTCGGAGAGCTATCTGATAGCGCTATCAAACACTATCGTGATATCGCGTAGCGTTTTTACGTCATATTAGAGAGTTTTTACAATATCATTTTTCTGATACGGTGAACGCTAAAATCATGTTGTAGAGGACAAAAATGAAACTGCGCATGCGCATCATTCACCATAACGCTATCCAGATAACGTGTGACGTTATTTCTGAGCGAATAAGGTTTACGATTGCGTCGACGTTATGACCACGACAACGAAATCTGAGTGACTGCGGTTCATGAGTGGAGATGACTTCATACTTTTAAGAGAGGTTATATCTCAAAATCCATATGAAGAAAAAGAAAAAGAAAAGGGTTGCAGAGCGTATAAGACCAGCGATTGAAAAAATTAGTTTGCTGAAAAAAATCGAAAACAATAAAAAAAAATCGAAAATAGTAACGTCTAATAAATCTTCCATCTTCCATCTATTATACCGTTTCACTATATACGTCATCGTAGCGTCCATTGCACAAAAACTCTTTTTGTTAGAGCATGTAAAAACGGAATACGGTATTAAGTCACGTGACTTTAGCGTTTACCTGAAAACGGTATTGCAAAAACTCTCTAATTTCGCACTATCAACGCTATTGCTTTCGAGATAATGCATGGGTAGCGTTTGATAGCGTTAGCGTTTGCAAGTTCCACGAATAGTAGTTAATCTCTTAGCTACTGAACGTCACTATAGTGGCTTTCGCGTATGTCATCTTTTTGAACGATACGCCACTATAATAAATAGCTCTCGCGTTGTGTGTGTTATCTTTTTTATATTTTTTTCAAATCTTTTACATGAAAATGTATAAATAAATTATAATTTATTCATATAATTCTAGTCTGATGTAATTTCATAGTGGAAAACGTCCACACTAAACGCATCGCAGTACTACATTATTTACGTGTAGTCCGCGTCAAACCGTGCCGTACAGAAATACAGTGTCGCGAAAAGTCCAGCCGTAACTAAGAGATTAACATTATGAATTATCTGTAATCCTGAATTGTCTGTCAATCCGAAGATTTTGAAATTTTTGCTAAATTTCGATAAAAAATTTAAAATTAAAATTTAATTTTGTAGACGAATTTTAAAAACAATAGGTTTGTTCGTGTTGCATGCACTTTTTGTACTTTTACACTAAGTGTACACTAATTTGTTTTTGTTACCGGACATGATGTAAAAACCGCTGTTCGTTTTGTCAGTGCAGTTACACTTCTGACAACACTTGATCTTAAGAAGAAGTAAAAAGTGCAAAGATGGCTGAAGACTGAAAAGAGCAACGCGCGTCAATTTGCGCGCGAGTATACGTGCTCTCATGCTGCTATCGAATCGACAGATTCGAAGTCAGAAAGCTAATTAGCGCTTGACAGCAGCTCTTCTTGACTTATAAACAATAACAATTATTTAATTTAACGAAAATTATAATTCTAGATTGTTCTTTTCTTGACGCAAGTTCCGGAGTCGTTGCGAAAGGAACAATCTAGAACTTTTGCGGTATAAAAAGAGTGCTGAGTGCTGAGACAGCCTGCAGCGTCTGTCTGAGCTTATCAACAAAGCAGAATTAGGCATTAATCAAAATTAGAGTTGCTTGCTCTCAAAGGCATTAAATCGCAGTGTTTTACGAGATTGCTTGCCTCGTAAAGAATTATCGTTATTTGCGCAAAATCGTTCGTCGCGATCGCTTCCCGTTTGCAAATTTAAGTGTTATTAGTTCGTAATTTAGTGTAATTAATTCGATCCATGTATATTACGATTTTTTCTTGTGAACCGTATTAAGTGTATAATAAATTATTTACTTGCGTGCAATTCAGTGAGTATTTCTTTCGTGCGAATTTTTTACTCCATCGCGAAATCCAAACTAGTTGTTTAACGAATAAGTGTATACACATTTTTTTATACGTAACTTTTTATAACATTTGTTTTCAAAATTATTATATATTTATAAAAAAGTAATATTAAAATGGCAGCAGATATTGTGCAATTACGTGGCTTTTTACAGCTGGACACTTTTGGAAAAATAAAAGTGGATTCAAATGAATGCGTAATTGAAGGTATTACAAGTATTTTTAACGAATTATTTCTATAACTATGCTATATAATGATGTACAGAATGTCAAATTTAATTCAGTCTTCTTCTGTTTTTATATATCTTTAAAAAACAAGTTATTTTGAGTAGCCTAGTTAAATAAAACATCTTATATAAATTGATATCCGTAAATTATGGCCCATATTCTCTCAGAGTACGCTTATAGAAATGTTAGCGCACTTTTTCATCGTTCTATCTTTATCGTTCAATAGACGTAAAACAAGGATAAAATGACAAAAAAGCGCGCTAACATTTTTATAAGTGAGTAAATATATCTTTTTTTACTTAAATTACATTTTTTACTTAAATGGAAAACAGTTAAAATTTCCGAAGAGAGATATAAATTTTTCTTCGGATACTTTAATCTTTATTCTTGATGGAACTCAAATTTGTGTAAACCTTTCTAAAACAAGAAGAGAAATATGTAATAATACACAAAATTAAAATGATGAAAATATTCAAAATGATCAAAATGATGAAAATGATCATAATGATCAAAATGATCAAAATGATCAAAATGATGAGAATGATCAAAATAATCAAAATAAAACTGCTATAAATACAACTTCTTCGTGGTTTTAGAACGATGCATCAACAAAACTGTTGTTTAGACACTTATAAATCTAAGAAAAATCTAAGAAAAATCTTGAAATACAAGGAAAATAAAAACTTATAAAATTTTATGGAAACAAATTGCACAAGAAATGGATCATAGTAATTACCCTGTAATCCCGTTACAAGTGGAAAATAAAATTAAGTCGTTGGAACGTTCATACAAAAATATTATTAGTAATAATAAAATGACCGACAGAGCAAGAAAGACTTGTAAATATGAAGCGTAAGTACTTATAAAAGTAAATAATATTATATATTATAAAGAATAAATTTATGTATAATACTACTAATATTTTCTTTAATTACTTAAATTAACAGATTTATTAGGTGTTGGTGACTAAAATAATACAAATATAAATTTAATCTGTAACTGTTGCTCCGAATTGTGAGCGAACTCGACATGTATTACAAATCGATATACTTGCGAGCGAGATAACAAATGAGAAACCACGACGTGTCATTTGTTTATTAGGTAGGGTAATATTTGATATTGTATAAATAGACAAGCGTGCGAAAAGACGGAAGAAGTCGAGATTGAGAAGCGAACTGAGCAACTTGTAATAATACGCAAATAAAGACTTTAGTTGGAGAAAACGATTCGAGTATCTAATACAAGCCCGTACATAGTCCTTCGAGCCGAATTGAGAATAAGGCAATTAACAATTACGATTAACGATTAAGCAACTGCGAAAATGAGCGCGCAAGAATTACGCCGCCAACGAGGATATATCAAGGCAAAACAAACACATATTTGGAAGTTTGTGGAAAACGCAAGTCAGAGGACGCCGAGCATCGAAACGGTCACAGTATATTCAAAAAAATTAGAGCAAGTGTACAAGGAATTTAACGAAATACAGCGGCAATTGGTATGCGTTATCGAGGAGAATGAGCTGCCAATTGAAGATCAACGAGAAGACGATGTATTTGAAGAACGATACATAGAATTGAGTGCAACATTGTCGAGATGGGCTGCTGCAATTAAACCGACTGTAAGTACAACTAACGTAAACGATGGCGAATCACTTGCACAAGTGATAGAGCAGCAAACAAAAGTAATTAGAGCGTTAAGTTCAAATGGTTCACAAATTGATGCCAGAGTCAAACTGCCGGTAATCAATTTGCCAATCTTTTCGGGAGAAATAGAGGACTGGACACGGTTTTCTGATACCTTTACCGCATTAATTCATAACAGCGATTTATCGGCAATTCAAAAGCTGCAATATTTGGTCAGTGCACTGACGGGAAGCGCGGCAAAAATCATCGAATCAATCGAGATTTCGGCGCAGAACTACGAAGTGGCCTGGAATCTTTTAAGAAACCGTTACGAAGATAAGAAAGCTTTAAAGCGAAGACATCTTCAATGTTTATTTGAAGCACCTAAGGTCGAGCGAGAATCAGCCGTTGATATTCAAGAATTAATTAATCATTTCCAGAAACATCTTCGAATTGTAAAATCCATGGAGTTCACCAGTGAAACATGGGCGGATTCTTTGATATTATATATGGTGGAGGAGAAGCTGGACAGAGTTACTCGGCGCCGCTGGGAAGAGAGTATGGAAGGTCGACAAACTGTTACAGTCGATTTATTATTTGACTTTTTGCAGCGACGTGTGCAAATGCTTGATCGACTGGGCAGCGCATTCCACAGAGAGGAATCGAACTATAGAGGAGTGGCAGCGAACTCCAGACGAGGCAGTGAAACACCGAGGTCGTTGGGGAAAATTGACAATTCGAGAGTCGCTGGAAGAAACGAGGCCTCAAAATCTGCCGGAAGAAGCGAGGCAAGGACATCTAGAAATAATCAAACTGTAAGTTTAGCCGTGTCAACAGTCATCGGGCACTGTTTTATATGTGGCGGTCCTCATTTAATATATTCGTGTGAAAGATTTTTAAATCTGTCTGTGCGAGAAAGAATTGACGAAGTTAAGCGATTGAAGCTTTGTTTTAATTGTTTACGGAACGATCATTTTGTCAGCGCTTGTAGAGCGAGTTCCTGTCGACAATGCGCGAGGAGGCATAATACATTGTGTCATACAGAACAAGAAGAGCCTCGAGTAGACAAGGTTACTTCAAACATTGAAGCGGTTAACGGAGAAGGTCGAAAAAATAAAAGAGCGAACGTTAATTTGTCGGTACATCACACAACGAATCGCGCGGAATTTGGCGAAATTTTAATGTCAACGGCAATAGTATACGTAAAAGACTCGAACATGTTCGATCAACCTATTCGCGTTCTTCTTGATAGCGCGAGCGAAGCGAATTTTATAACAAGAGCAGCCTGTGCTAAATTAAATTTAAAATTAGAGGACATTCACGAGGCAGTCTCGGGCATTGGTAGTTCAATTTGTACGATAAATCACGGTGTCAAGTAACGATAAAATCAAGAATAACCACTTATCTATTATCTGCATTTTGTTTGGTAGTGCCGAGGATTACTAGAGAACTGCCTTTGGTGGCAGTTAATAGTGATGCTTTTTCAATAACCGACACGTTAAATTTAGCCGATCCGCAATACCACCGTCCGAGTCAGATCGACATGCTGTTGGGCAGCGAATTCTTTTTAAAGTTATTAGAACCTGCAAGGGTTGAGCTCGGAAATGATTTACCTATTACAGAATACGAAATTCGGTTGGATTATTTCAGGTCGAATCCCAGCACAATATATAAAAAGGGAAGGAATTAGTCAAATCAATTGTTTAGTTACGCAGGGCTCTTTAAATAAATCTTTAATTAAATTCTGGGAAATCGAGGATTGTTCGAGTCGCGATAATGCAATTTTATCAAGTGAAGAACGAACATGCGAAGAAATATTTAAAGGCACTCATACGCGAGACACAGAGGGCAGAATTGTTGTACGATTGCCTTTCCGAGACAATAAACATAAGCTTGGCGAGTCGCGATCGATTGCGGAAAGATGATTGCTCTATTTAGAACGTAAATTTCGAAATAATAACATGTATCGGCAGTTATATATAGAATTCATGCGAGAATACATAAGTCTAAGGCATATGACCATCGTTCCGAGAACTGCTATGACAAGCGAGGCTGTTTATTTACCTCATCACGGCGTTTATCGCGAATCATCTATTAGCACGAAGCTTCGCGTTGTTTTCGATGCCTCGTCTAAGACTAGCTCAGATTTATCTTTAAATGACACATTAATGGTGGGGGCTACTTTACAAGATCCACTAATTAATATTATTTTACGTTTTCGAGCGCATTCAGTAGTAATTACAGCCGATACAAAAAATGTACCGACAAATCCTCGTCGATGAGAATGATAGGGATTATCAGCGAATTTTATGGCGCTTTTCGCCGGACGAGCCAATTCGAGAATATCGACTAAACACGGTAACTTATGGACAATCTTGTGCACCATTTTTAGCAATAAGGAGCGTTCGACAATTGGCGAGTGAGGCTGAAAGTCAGTATCCTCAAGCATCACGAGTCTTGCTTCAAGATTTATACGTTGATGATATTTTAACAGGAGTAGATAATATTAATGAAGCGGATATTTTAATTAAAGAATTGACAGAATTATTAAGGCTCGGACAATTCAAATTACATAAGTGGCGATCAAATTATAACGAATTAATCCTTAAAAACGAATAAAATTGATGATGAGACTGACTTTCAGGCTATAACTGATGAGCGAGACGTAACGAAAACATTAGGTATTCGATGGCAACCGAGCAGCGATGAATTGCGATTCGAATCTCAATTCACGCATAATGCGAAGTCAAAGCGAAGCGTATTGTCTGCTATTTCAAAGTTGTTCGATCCGTTGGGCTTGGCGAGTCCAATAATTATAAAAGCAAAATTGATAATGCAATTCACGTGGCAAATGAATCTTGGTTGGGATGACGATTTACCGGCAGATTTGTGCCGGATGTGGCTGGAGTATGTCCGAGATCTAAGAAAAATTCATACAACGCGAATACCGAAACAGGTTGTGGGCGTTCGAAATCCGGTGCATATCAGTCTGCATGCGTTTTGTGACGCATCAGAACGAGCTTATGGTACGTGTATTTACGTGCGAGCAATTGATGATGCAAATCGAGTTGCGTCGAGATTGTTATGCGCTAAATCACGCGTGGCGCCCGTTAAAAAATTAACCATCCCGCGGTTGGAGTTATGCGGAGCCGTTTTGTTGGTCGATTTGATGCGGATTGTTCGTGAGTCGTATTGGGATTCATAAAATCTATGCATGGAGCGATTCGTCAGTTGTTCTTACGTGAATCGCGGGTGAACCGAGTCGGCAGAAAACATTTGTCGGTAATAGGGTCAGCAAAATCCAATCTATCCTGCCTAGCAGTCATTGGGGTGCAGGTACAGAAAATCCCGCGGACTTAATCTCTCGAGGCATTAATTTTGACAATTTTCATAGCAATTCATTGTGGTGGACAGGTCCACCGTGGCTTTCGGAATTCAAAGATCCATGTCAAGGCAAGGGCGAACTTTCCGATCGGGAATTTGACATCATACAATCGGAAGAAAAGGGAAATATGCGAGTTTTTGTTGCTCGAGCTAATTCCGAGTCGATAATCGAAACAATGTTTTCTAAATTTTCATCATTAACCAAAATCGAAAGAGTACTTGCTTGGTGTTATCGATTCATTGCGAATTCTAGAAACAATTTCGAGAACCGCAATTTTGATAACTTATCCGTGAGGGATTTGCATCTGTCGCAATTAAAATTAATTAAACATGTTCAAGAGCAGTTTTTTACAAGGGAGTTGGATGACTTAAACAACGATCGCGTAAATAGAAACAGCGCGCTTGCCCATATGAGTCCATTTTTAGATAACGACGGGATTCTCAGGGTGGGCGGCAGGTTGCAGAGATCCGCTATTAATCATGACAAAAAACATCCGATTTTGCTGCCGGCAAGATGTCGATTTGTTGAATTATTATTTGAACGGGAACATTGTCGTATGCTACATGCCGGTCCACAAGCTTTGCTTTCTTCAATTCGGGAAAGATTTTGGCCTTTGAACGGCCGCAACACTGCTCGTAAAATAACAAGGAGATGCGTAACGTGTTTCAGGGTTAAGCCAAGGTTGTCAGATCAAATAATGGGACCGTTGCCACCTGATAGGGTTACCGCTTGTCAACGAGTATTTTCGATAGTGGGAATTGATTACGCTGGCCCTATTGTTACAGTTGCGAATAAGGGCCGAGGACAAAGAAGTCGCAAATCATATATTGCGTTGTTCATATGCTTTTCAACTAAAGCGGTTCATTTAGAAGCAGTGAGTTGACATCGAGTGCGTTCTTGGCTGCATTGCGCCGCTTTGTGAGCAGACGAGGTTATCCGCAAAAAATTTATAGCGACAATGCCACTAATTTCGTCGGCGCAAAAAGAGAGCTTGAGGAATTGTATCGGACAATCAGAACATTTTCCAAATCGATAGAGGAATATTGTACATCTCAAAGCATAGAATGGAAATTTATTCCCCCCCATGCGCCTCACATGGGTGGTATTTGGGAAGCAGGAATAAAATCGTGTAAATACCATTTAAAGAGAGTTGTTGGCGAAACGCGACTCGTTTTCGAGGAATTTATGACGGTTTTAGCTCAAATTGAAGCTTGCTTAAATTCAAGACCGCTATGTCAATTGTCCTCTGATTCTAACGACTTACAGGCTTTGACGCCCGCACATTTTTTAATAGGGGGACCGCTTATTAGTCTGCCAGATATCAATGTATTAGACGTCCCTATTAACAGACTTGACAGATGGCAATTGACTCAGCGTATAACTCAACATTTTTGGAAGCGATGGAGTGTCGAATATTTAACGTCATTGCAAGGCAAATGCAAATGGACGATCGAAAGAGAAAATCTAGCTGTTAATGACATAGTCTTAATTGTAAGCGACAACATGCCACCCTTGCAGTGGAAACTTGGCAGAATAATCGAACTTCACCCGGGAATTGATAAAAAGGTTCGCGTATTAACTATTCAAACCGAAAATAATGTTATCAAGCGTCCAGTCACTAAAGTTTGTAAATTGCCTATCGATGAAAAATAAAATTAATCAGGATTAATTGGTGGGCGGGATGTTGGTGACTAAAATAATACAAATATAAATTTAATCTGTAACTGTTGCTCCGAATTGTGAGCGAACTCGACATGTATTACAAATCGATATACTTGCGAGCGAGATAACAAATGAGAAACCACGACGTGTCATTTGTTTATTAGGTAGGGTAATATTTGATATTGTATAAATAGACAAGCGTGCGAAAAGACGGAAGAAGTCGAGATTGAGTAAGCGAACTGAGCAACTTGTAATAATACGCAAATAAAGACTTTAGTTGGAGAAAACGATTCGAGTATCTAATACAAGCCCGTACATTAGGAGAAAAACATAGCATTCAACCACTTGCTGTATCAGGAAGAAACGGTTTAATACTTAGAGGACAACTGGATTTTAATAAAGAAAATAATGCTGTGTCAGTACAATGTATAGAATATATTTGTATAGAATATACAAATTGTATATATATATATATATATAGAACTAAATTTATTTATGATGTCATATTTATGACTGTCATTTTGTACATAGAATGAATAACTAATTGACAATGAAGACTTTGAAAACAATACTGGTCCACCAAATATTCTTGCGCCTGTTGAAAATGTACAAACTGTAAAAACAAATAAACTACAAATTAATAAAAATAGAATACGACAAAAAAAAACGAGTTCATAAATAAATGTCAAGCTGTTTTAGATATATTTCTTACATATATTTCTGAAAGAAGTAATGAAAGACAACATAATGAAAGCATATGAATGCAAATTCTAGAAGAATTTAAAAATAAAAGAAAGAGAAAATTCAAGAAGATTTTGTCCACTCCGTAAAGAAACAATGGGCCATATCGAATGCTAAAAGAGATGAAAACATTAAAGTTCTAAGAGAAATTGCAAAAAATATCGAATAAATTGCTACATTTTCATACAGTATAGATGTTTAATTTATGTTTATCCATTAACGCAAAAAATATGGAGATCGCTTATTTCTGTATTTCTATATTTTTAATATTTTTTTGTTTTATTTTTATATTTTATTAAATATCTTGTTGCTTGTCGTATTATTTAGTTTCAGTCTAAGTATAAAGTCTGAGTTAATATAAGTAATATTAAAGGAATATGTTTAGTTATGTTGATTTTTAATAATTAACTTTAATCTCTAAAAAATACTTATAATATTTTGAAGTTTTTAAATATTAAGTTTTTTATTCTTAATAGTACAAATATTTTAATATTTTTTTGTTTAGAAAGTTTATGTTTGTTACTAAAAAAAGTATTTGTATTATCAAAAGTAGTTTGTATTATTAGAACTAATATATATGGTGCTATCGTTCCTATTAAGTTCCTATTAAGTTCCTATTAAGTTTAAGTAAAAATAAAGCAATACTTCCAATTAAAAAGCTTTTTTGAAGACAGATTTATCCTTCATAAGAAAAATGTTTGTAATATTACACTAGTCAGTTATATTATGATTTTCAACACTTTTGTGATGAATATGTATAAAGTACATATTTTTTATATATAAAATAAATAAATTTATGAAAAATAATAAAATAGTTTTATTTCAAAGATATTATATGCTAATATACAAGTAAATATATAATACGAAATATAAAATTATAATAATAAAATAAAATAATGATAAAAAATATAGTAATAAAATAAAAGTATTTTCATTATAATTTCTCTATTTGACATATAAAATATATATTTATATATCTCGAGCAATTAATTGGCGACATAACTCATCTCGTAAAATGCGGCCACATTCATTCCCAGGGATAATTTCATCATTATTATTTCTAATAATCTCGGCTTCTGAATCAGGATTATCTTCATGCGGAGGTTTTAATAATTCTATTTCGCCTGCGCTTGCTAAATTATATAAAACACAACAAGCATGTATTATTTGCACCATACGTACAATATTTCGAAGTTTAAAATGATATAATTGTCTAAACCGTTGTTTTAAAATGCTGAAAGCATTTTCAACTACATGGCATGAACTCAATCGATTATTAAAATATCTCTGCGCTCGTGTAGATGTCCGTTATCTCTATATGAGACCATTAAGTATTCCGAACAAGGATAAGCACTATTTCTAACTATATAAGAGCCTCTTAAAATATTTTAAAATATTTTATTTACATAAGTATTTTTATATAATTTTTTAATGTAATTTCATATAAAATAAATAAAAATAAATAAAAATACTTAGATATAAATACAAATAAATATAAATTTAACTTAAAATACTTAGATATTTAATAAATATTATTAAGTACTAAAATAATTATATATAATAATATTCTAAATATTATTAACTTAAACAAATATCCTGAAGATATTCGTATAAATGAGATTCCTGAAAAATCTTTGCATCGTATACAGATCCGGAATATCCAATGAACGCATCTAAAAATGTCATTTTGTAAAATTCCACTACATCTTGCATATGAATTGAAAAATATTGTTTCTTATTAATGTATGAATTTTGATCTTGTGTTGGTTTATCGATTCGGATATGCGTGCCATCCACAGCACCTATACACAAATTTAATTTTAAGTTTGGCATACATATGTAATTTATACATGACACACGTTTGCACAAAAAAGTTATATAAAACACAAAAGTAAATTATACCAATAATTCCAGGAAACTGTTTTTCTTTAAGAAAATATGCCATTGTTTCTTCTTTTTCTTGTAAATGTAGGAAATCTTATAATATGTGGAGCAAGCTGCATTAAAAAGTTTGTTACCTTTATTAAAAGTTCATACAGTGTACTAATTGTAATATCAAAGCGATCCACTACGTCACGATATCCTGCGCTTTCGTGACCAAGATATCACAAGTAAGTTAAAATGTGTATATTTTTCTGGTGCATATCCTGCGTATTCTGCAATATATATTGAATGGATTTAAATAAATGTAATTACCATGTAACCAATTACCATGTAAACAATTTAAGAACTTAATTTAAATTACAATCTGTATTTTATTTATTATAAAAATAATTAATAATACATTTTATATTTACTATAAATAATATAATACCTTGTAAAGACATAAAAATTGGCGATATTGTAAAACGACCAATGAGATATTATAAACAACTGCATGAGATAAACGAAAATGCATTACAAAATCTTTTTCAATATAATTTCAGACTATAGTTTCTACGTAATGTTAACTTTAATATGATGAACACGTTATATAATACTAATCGCAAGAATTGTAGTATTTCATCATCTAAAAATTATAAACAAAAAAACAGAAATTATAATTATAATCATCAATTTAATAAATATATTAATATATTAATATATATTTAGTATATTTATTATTAGTAAATAGTAAATACTTTATTATTTAACAAGTAGAGCATTGATGTATATATATTATTAATTTTTACATACCGTCATCGTATAATATGAACGGAGGTACTGGAGCTGATAAAATTATTTCGTCATCGTATATATCCATTGTTTTTAATATTTCAGTTCTAATATTTCAGCAATATTTTCTCTAATATTTCCATGCGTCATTTTAATAGTTTATGCACTTTGACATTTGAGCTATTTCGTACAAATAACTAAGTAAATTAGTACACTTTTCATATTACTAGTAAACTCACTAGAATTCAAGTGCGAAAAGTGCATGCAACACGAACAAATTTAATGTATTGGAATGGTATTGAAACGTTTGCGAAGCGGCGATCACGCGATGATCACGTGGTGATTCCGCAATAATTGCGAGAAAAGTCCGTGCGAAAGAACCAGCATCCGCGAAGCCCGGCGCGGACATGACATTCTGTACTCGACCACCGGAGAATAAAGTCGTCTATTCAATCCTTTATAAAAAAAGAGATGTTAAGTCAATTATTCGCATTTCTCGAAGTTTATTGTTGCCGCTTTTCTGTGATGCTGATTGGTTCTTTTGCTGCGCTAATTTCGTGAGTTACTGTTAATTTACAAATGACAATTTATAAAAGGCGAGTGAGGTTAGTAGCGAAACTTTGAATCGGTTTTGAACAAGAATAAAGATAAGATGAACAAGGAATGAATGAGTTTCTATTTTTTATCACGGCAGTATGTCGCTATCATCAATGAATAATATAAAAATATATAATATGAAAAGCTGTGTGGCGCGCGCCTGTTATGTTCTAGTCTACATCAACCGAGTCTTTACAATCAATTTATGAATTCTTCTTTCCTATCCTACTTTTCGACTACATTTTAATTAATTTAATTTTTTTAGAATTAAAATATTTTTTTAAATTGTTTTGCATAATTTTCGATTCTCGGTATATGTCTTCTTGGATTTATATTTCTTTTTATTTCTAATTTTTCATCATCGCTTTCAGACGATGAAGAATCTATTAATTCTCGCACTGTAAGTGCTACTGCTGCCAGTAATAGCTAGTAATAATTTTCTTCGATCTTGCTCCATTTTGCCGTTTGGTTAGGGTTAGGTTTAACGCTACACTCACTGTTCATGGAGTTCGCATTCGATAACGCTATTTTGGCTCCGCGAATGAAGTTGGTACTCTAAAAAATATCACCGTGAAATTGACAATGGTGTGGATCTTAACATGGATGTTTATATAATTCTCATCATGTTGGTATGAAATCAACACTGTTTGCTTGGTGTGAAAAATATACCATAGCGGTGTGAATTTCCTCATTGAAATGGGTATGAATCTTAATACTACTGACGGTGTGATTTTTACATCAAATACGTGTTACCAGAAATATTATGGTGTGCTTTATATTTTATAATGTACATGGATTATTGATATTAATATGTATACATTAAATTAATACTAATAATACATATACATTTTATAAAATGCAGATATACATTTCATTGATCATTCCAAGAGGACTATGCAATTTATAAGACTGAGGCTAAGTTAGATCTTTCATATTATATATTATATCATGTTCATCAGCAAGGACATAAACATTATAAACCTGAATTCTTTGGAGAACGATAATGTTTGCTATTTAGATAGTATGAGAAATATGTCATCTTCTAAAAAATTTAATTTGTTCTAAAAATTTAATTTGTCAAAAAATTGGTAAATCGTTAATAAATCCAAAAGAAACAAAAAATTTTTGACGATACATTATATCACAACATATTATCCAATTTAAGAAATATACGTCTTCTACGTAAATTTAGATCTCTTAGCAATGGTAATTCCGATGCTTTGTGCAATTTGTTTGATCCAAAATCTATTTTGTTGAAAACATCAGTTATTCTCCATAAATTACAAAAATGCCGTTGATGTTTTATTGCCAATGTTTTACAAATATTTTTGAAGTTAAAAACATTACTAGACATTCTTGTAAACAAACTATATTTGCTTTCGAATTGTATGGTCTATATGGATAATAGATCCCATTAAATGCATTATTCTAGGATAGTGTAATAAAAAGTGCTGTTTTGATATAATATTTCCTGGAAATATTCTGTTAAATAATATTAAATGCTCAGATATTAGTTCTTGCAAATAATATGTCAAAGAGACAGTGATTTTCGGAGAAAAAATTATACTCATTATTTTTAAAAAGAATGTAAGTACATGCCACAAATCTTTGTTCCTTTCAATGCAAGTACTACTGAACAAAATTAATGGCAAAAAGCGTCCAAGGCATCATGCTTGAGATGCTTTTTGTCCAATATTTATACTTTGCTTATCAAGTTTTAGAGCACAAAGTTTATTGCGTTGTTCTAAGTATCCATAAGGATATGCATCGATATGAGCATATTCTAACATTTACTTCTTCAAGATTTACATATCCTTCTTCAATTAATGTTCTAACGAGTAGTTTAATGAGCAAAGAGCCTTCTAAAATATCATGCATACAATCTACACTAGGACATTCTGTCACATAAAAGTATGCCAGATCATTTAGAACACAATTACGCTTTGCACAATTAATTAATTTGCTAATCGTCGCTCCATTTTCCAATTCCTGTATATTACTTTTATACGAATCACGAGTTCTAAGCTTAATTCTCTTATCGTTTTCTGTGGTAATAATTTTGCATTCATTCTTGGTACAGTAACAAAATCTGCAGTAATATGTAGAATTAAAACTTTCGGTATAGCCATAACGAGCACCAAGATTATCGTGACTGACGGCAATAAGTACCTTTAATAGGTACATTTATCCCTTTATGTATTCCAGACGATTCCAATATTTTTAAATCATGTATTAATGGCTGTAGTACTGTATCAAAACCAAATTCCTTCACAAGTTTAGTGTGAAATAAACTAAATGAATATGTTGTTGCTGATAATTAAAAACAGGTGGTATATTTGTTAGCTGAAAATAAATTGCTCCAAGTTTGTCTTTTTACTACCTAACGCATTTTCAACATGAAAATCATAATAAAAAATCATTATTTTTAAAGAGTAATTATCTTTAGAAAATAAATCATGTGACATGCAATGTAAACTATCAATATAATTTGCAAAATAGTTTTTATTTTTATATTGCGAATTAACTATTAAGCTTCTTAAAGTTTCGTTTTCTAACAAAAATTTTAAAGAATCTATAATTGATACATAAATAAATGTTCTTGGTATTAAAACAACTTTGCTTGCACCTGTATTCTTATCAGCTCTCGTAACAGCTTTTGTACCTAAATTTATTTCAATCACATCTACTATTCCTATTTCCTCAAAAAATTTTTTCTCTTAAAAGATGAATTAATGTTTTCTAATATACCGCATACATCTTTTAGATGGGTTTGAAAATGATCTACTTGACCATTCTCAATAAGAGCATTTATACTGTTAGCAATCATTTGTCAATTGTCACTAATTCTATACTTGCATTGATTATAGAATCCATAGCATTTTCAGTCATATATAAACCAGTTAATTGTGATATAAAATTACAAGCAATGCTTTTCATTTTTGTTTTGCAGTAGTAAGAATTAAATTAGTAGAATTAATTTTATTAGTTACAAGAGTTTGAGAAATAAGTGCTACATCCTTTTTATAGTTATCTTGTAGAGTATTGCTATACACATTTTCACTTTCAGGATATGTATTTATATTATTATTTTCACTTTCACAACATATATTATTGTTATTTTCATTTGTTACACAATCTGCTGTATGAAAATTGCTGTGAGCAATTCTCAAATGTTTTTTGAAACCAGTAAAAGCGAAAAATTTTAATACAGAGCCCGGCTGACCACAGGAAATTAGATTTTTTCCATTTAGATATTTAAAATGAGTATTACGTAAATGCCACAATAATTTTTTGACATTAAAGTTTTTCTGCTTGCATATGCTACAATGATATCCTGCCATATTTACTTAATTATCGTATTAAAAAGATGAGCACGTACTTCGTATTTTTGAAATAAAACTATAATTATCGACATCAATGTCAATAGAATATCATTTGCATAAATTTCCAGAATATTTCTAGGGAATCTTCATATTTGCAACCAAATACATAATGAGCCTTAAATAGAGTGTCAAAAGCATTAATATTTGACGTTTGAGCAGGACATGGCAGAAGTTTTCCATCAAAAACCACATAAAAATTGCTAATTGTTTGTTGATTAGAACCTGCTAATAAAAATGGTTGTAAACTGATTTTTATAAGTTCTTGTTCGGATAGCAGTGGAAGACCGATCTGAAATATAAAATATATTCAACATAAAATACATCCAACATAAATACGTGTTTATAGGTTGCAATAGATATAAGTACAGAACAAATATTTAGCAATTATTTTGTAATCTGATGAAATGATATAAGGCGTGACATTGCTACATCTACAGTTGCATGATTTGGCTTCTTTTTCCCTTTAGCTGTTGGTAGTAGAAGATGCAAAAATAAAAACAGTGTTTGTGTCGTTGCGTCCCATACTGTCAATAAACATATATTTTATATTTTATCACATAAAGAATAACAAATCATATCAACAAAGAATCAATCATATTAAAGAATAAATTACAATAAATTTGTAATTCTGTGCAATTATCAAATACTTACATGCAATATCTTTACTCTTTTTCTTTAATATATTCTTAGATATTTGCACAATTCTTGTGCAAATATCTAAGAATCTCTTTCAAGGTCGTGCCATTTTTCATTTAATTTGGATGAATACTCTGGCATTAGAGCTTCAAAATCTTTTTGTATCTAAATAATTAATAAGTAAATAACTTGTATTGTTTTTATTTTATTCTAAATTAAAATAAAAGAGATTTACCAATCCTGGCGTATCTAGAAATCGTGGAAATTGTGGAAATTCAATGAGTATATTGTTGGAGAGTTTTGGATCCAGTATTATAGTTCGTCGATATTTTAATGATTTTCTCATCTTTGCTTCAATATCAGCCAATTGTGTCGTTACACGTTTTAGCCACTCGACAATTTTCGTTTCTTCATTTTCATTTATTTCACTGTCAGGAATTCTTGGATTTTCAGGGCTACTATTAATAATTGTTTCTGTTTGTTTTTCTTTGGTTTTTTTTGGAACATTATAATCGTAAGAATCTGACACTCTATTTACTGTACGAAGACGCCATGACAAATAACCGCTTCTATCTTTAGGATTGTAGAATAATTTCTGTATGTAGATAAAAAAATTTATAGTTTTTACAACAAAACTTGTATATGAAGTACTTATGTGCCTTCTGCAGTGCTGGGATCCCGTAATGTAGGAAAATTTTGCACAATTCTTTTTGCGTAAAAAATCTTTATATTATCTGGTAATTTTCTGTATAAAAAGGAAAAAAATTAAGTTTTGTATAATTGTAAAAAAGGCATAAAATTGTAAAAATTGCATAAGAAGGTTTACTCATGTTGTTTTTGAATATGTCCAACAAGCAATCTAACTAAAGCTCGGCGAGATTCAGGTTTGAAAGTATCATTCGCTTCATATTCTTCAGCAAATCATATCCAATTTCTGTTTTGTTCAAAACTTCGTTAATTACCTATATTAAAATATTATGTGTAATCAAAAAGTAAATACATATGCATTAATAAATTAATTCTTAAATTAATCGTAAAGCGAATTTATATTACTGCCAATTAATATGTTGTTTATAAAAGTACTTTTTTTGAATCTTCATTCAGCACAGAAATATTCTTATTAACAGTTTTGAAGTGCTGCTCAACAGGCGAAACAACAATTACTGTCATCACAAGATGATGTACTGGCAGATGAATCTATTGCTGAATACATTGTAGATGATCCTAATGCATTAAAAAAATTTTTGAAAATATTAATATTATTTATTAGATATATTATAGTTATATATTGTATTTATAATGGACTTATCAGCTTTATACAGGTTAGTAGTTTAAGTTTTACTGATAATATTCAGAATAAAACTGACTATTTTCCTAATATATATTCTATCAGATCTTCAGAGTCTATTTCAGTCTCGTCTGAATCTTGAAATTTTATTTTCCTCATCTCCTATTTCTATTGCACACTAGTAAGAAAAATAATTTATTTTAAAATAATTTGTTAATATCTTTAAAAGAAATGTTATGAAAACAAAATATACCGAAAAGCAAGTATTAAATTATTAACCCTTACATAATACTCTTGTATGAATATAGTATATCCAGTTTATGTTTTTATTTTATTGCTTATATTAGGTGTACAAAAAAGTTCTGAGCTTTTTTTTATAAAATTTAATCTTTATTCAAAAATAAACAAAAAAATATTAATCAGCGAAATATTCCCCGTTTGCATCAACGATCTTTTGCCATCTTTCGGGTAGCTTGCGAATTCCTTGACGATAGAAGCTCACCGGCTTCGAAGCGATAAAGTCATCAATGCATTTTCGTATCTCTTCAAATCTCACGAAATGTGTATCAGCCAAATGATGCTGCAGCGACCAGAATAGGTAGTAATCGGAAGGTGCCATGTCTGGGCTATACGCCGCGTGCGGGAGAAGTTCCCAGCCTAACGCAAAGATATGGTCCTGAGTCGCTTTCGCAACATGTGGTCGAGTATTTGTCATAAAGCAAGATCATTTTACGACGTCCTTGGCCAGTAAATGACTTCTTTTTTTCTAATGCATCGCTCAAATTAGTCAATTGTTGTTAGTAGCATTGTTTCACCCGGTTGTAACAACTCGTAATACAACACACCTTTCAAATTCCATCAGATACAGAGCAAAACCTTCTTGGCGTGGATATTGGGCTTTGGCATCGATGTCGAAGGTTGACCAGAGTCAACCCATGATTTTCTACGTTTAGGATTATCATAAAGAATCAAAAAGACTTCTTTGCATCTAGAGAATGAATTCAGAATTGGTGACATAAGAATGAATTCTTTTTGAACTTTTCGTGTTGTCTGGGATATATACATAAAGTTTAATGTAATTTAGAAAATGTACTAATTATATTTTTGTTGAATGTTTAAAGTGTTAACATTTAGTAACATATTAGTGATATAAACCATTTTTACTATAAAATTTACATTTTACTTTTGTTTTCAAAACTAAATAAAATAAAAGATTTGAAGAAGTGTAGATATATAATACAGTAGTATTTTTTAATATTATTATAATATAAACTATTTGTACAGTATTACAATTTTGTACAATAAAAATATTTTCACGCAAATTTAACACAATTCTTCTAAAGAAAATATAAAATATATAGACTTATAAAAACAAAACATCTAGATTATTGCAAATATGAAAGAAATTGCAATTAAAAAAAAATCTGTATACATCATCATGAACATCAAGATGTTTTGTGATATTCATGATGATGTATGCAGATTTTTTAATTATTAATATCTTCATCATATTGTATTATTTTTGAGAATCTTGAAGATCTTGATCAGTTTGATTTTTTGGTTTATTTCTGAAACAATTAATAAATTAAATGTTTAATATATAATATAGTTATTAGTATAATATAGTAATATAGAAATACAATAAGCACAAATAAGATTTCTTAAAAAGAACTATATAATTACAAGAAAAATCTTTCAATATTTGTTTGAATATAAAAACAAAATCATGAATATCATTAAGAATTATTAGGAACAAATGATGTTAAAGAAGCATCTCAATTCAAATAACACAATTATAATAAATATTAACATTTTTAAATAAAAATAAGTATAATAAATTTTTACTCACGCAATTCTTCGAACACGAGCAGGAGCTTGAATGATCCAATTGATCATAATTTTTATAATTATTTCCTCGGTTGAAGTTGCATCGTGTAATCGGACAACAGCTATGGATATGTATCAATTTATAATTAAATTTATAATTAATATATATTATCATCATAAACGAAAATGATTTATGCTGTCTTCCAATTTAACTATTATTAATATTAATTATTTTTGCTGATTAAATTAATATCAATCGATGTTTGTTTAACTTTAAATTGATCACTGTGTCGAGAGAGACAGAAGGAATCAGCGGAAAGAGTTGATTTCGAAATACAAACATAGCAACAATGTAAACTTTGAAATTTTACCTATGATTAAGGTGACAGTTTTAAAACTTCGGAATGCATTTTTTCCTCGAGCTCCTTTCCAGTTATATAACATTAATATTTCGTCTTTTATTAATGTTTTGAATACATTTTTTATCATGTCTTGTAGGTTTGTTCCACCTTTCAATTTCAAAAAGTTTCTCTGAAATAATTTGCCATGAAATATGTCAAAAATTAAAATAAAAATATGAAATATATAAATAGTATTGCAATATTATATATGTGTGTATATATATATATATATATATATATATATATATAGAATTTTTCCTGAAAATGGTAAATATTTATTTTTATACATAATAATTATCAATTATGTCAAAAGTTATACATAGTTGCATTTGCATTATCATATGTATATATATATATATATATATATATATATATATAAAATTTATTTTAAAAACTAAATACTTACCATTTTCACGAAAAATTCTTCACTTTTCAAATTTTGTTCAAACATTTTCAGCTCATCCGTTGAAGAAATAATGTCGAAAGTAAAAGCTTCTTCGGCAATATTTATATTAATTTCCTTATTTGTAATGTGGTCTGCTTTATTTTCAATTCTACTGAGCCTTCTTTCAATGTATGTCATTTCAATTAAGATGCGGTTTACTTTTTTCAAAATTTCTTTCAACACTAAAAATTAAAATATCAAGAGTTATATTTTAAAATATTGTATTTAAAAAAGTCATTATCAATATATTTAACCTTTCTGAGATTGATCTTTATTATTTTTATTTAGATGTGTTGTTAATTCTTTGTTATATTCATCGATGGAATGATCATTGATAAAACCTTGTTGATTTTTATCTTCAAACTCTTTTTTTTTATGTTTAGCAATCACTTCCATTTCTTGCTGAATTGTCTTCTGTTTTTTCTTGTTAGTTACAACTATTTTGTTTTCATCTTTTTCGGGTAAAATAATCGGATGTTCATAGGTTGCCAAAATCCGTGCAAGCTTTTCTAAATTAATCAATTTTTGTGATACAGAAAATTCCTTCGAATCTGAAAAAGAAAGTAGTAAGTCAGAATCTACTTCTGTACCGAAAGATTCATCGTCAGACGTAAAATTTTTTGCAGCAGCTCTGTCATGCCGTATTTGTTTCATATTTTCTTCATTTTCAGTATTTACGTCAGATATATTTTCAGTCATCCGTAATTTTCCTCTTTCAAAAGTATCTGAATGTAATTGTTGACAATTATAAATACAAAACATAAATAGACAATCAAGGCTAATATGAATTATATGTCAATAGGTTGATGTTAAAAGGAAATCAAAATTTTTAATAAATATAATTCATTCTTCTTTCTTTTCGGCAATATTGATCCAATGAATCAAGTCAAAGTAATTTTTAATTTATTATGTCTCGGCTATTGATATAAATCCTTGTTGACATTATTTTGATTTTATTCATTGAGTTGATTGCCAAGAAGAAAAAAGAATTTCATTTGAACACAAAAAAGAAGAGTGGGGGGAGACGAGTTTCAATAATTATATATATATATATATATATATATATATATATATATATATATATGTGTGTATACCTGTTGAAGCAAAAATGCGTAGAACATCGTACATCGTCCATTCAGCTTGTACATCTTTTAAATCCGGCATTTTTTTGTTCTGTATAGCTTTATTGAGTCTCTTTTTCACTTTGTAATTCGGGTAGAAACAAACCTGTTGCTTTTGCTCTTCGGATATACACAACCAGTTATTAGGGACTAGTGCTATCCTGTTGTCGAATTGAATTACGTAGAAATTTTCTGTAAACTATCAACAAAATATATAATGTATAATGATAAATTAATTTATATTAATAAATGTTATAACCATGTGCATTTTTATATTTACCTTTAAGGAAGATTTTTTCTTCATTTTTTGAAAAGGAAATTGTTCGTTGCACATCAGTTCGGACATATCCATACGCTCCTATATGGAACACTGTACGTCCACTGTAAACCTCTTGCAACTATACATGCGAACAAAGAATTTTTCTTTACTAAATCAATTTTATGTTCTGATACGTTGTTCATAAAGCGTAAATAAAGAATACAAAAATAAAAACACATTTTTTTACATAAAATTTCAGATTTAACATATTAACTGTTATACGCGGTAAACATTTTGATTATGATCGTCAAAATGTCACATTAACATCTCGGTGACAGTAATATTCTATCTCTACGATATTTCAGAAGATTCATTTGTAAGGTTTTTCAACATAATAGGAATGTATTATTATGCAAAATCGATTGCTATGTTATTTGTACATTGCAATAACGTTACAGATAAAACGTATTTCTGGAACATTCTAAACATTTATTGTTACCGAGATATTAACATGACATTTCGGCGACATAATAGCCAAATTAACATCGCAGATACATATTGCAATTAAATAATTTGCTGCAATAAAATTTACACAATGCAAAACATACTAAAATATGTAAAATGAAAACAGTGTAAAATGTTCAAAAAACATATAACAAAAAACATATAACCTACAAAAACCAATCAAGGTTTATTACATAAATTATTTTAATTGTAAATGGTAACATGCACTCGCATATGCAGAAAATAACACACACACACACACACCACACACACACACACACACACACACACACACACACACACACATATTTATATACCTTTATTGAAAATTTTGAGTTTCGGCGAGACGAAAAAAAGCAAAGACGAATATGGATCAATATGAACAAGTATCTAGTATCATCGAGTGGGCACAAATATGCAAATCCTCTTGGTCACGTTCATATATGCACATATATAACTTATTTCTTTATCTAATTAGAATGAAGACGGTCATAATATCAGCAATCAGCAGATATATATGTTGGTTAATCGGACGAAAGCGATGAAGTTAGCCACAATCGTGTTAGTTCGAAATATCGATTTATTAAAGTTAGAATTTTGTCTACCATGCATGGAAAAATAGAATAAAAAAATAATTTTTTTCTATCATGAATCATGCAGTATATAGCGTATACAATTGCGTATATGTATATGTGAATTCATTATTTTAATTCTTGTTGTTTATATTTGGAATTATCGCGTTATTATGTGTGTTTTTATGTGTTTATAGTTACATTTTGTAATATTATTTCAAAAGTTGTTTTATTGTCCACTAACATGTCGAATAGGAATGACATACAATTTGGAATTAAATTTAATTTTCCACATCTTTTCTTCTATTTCATTCAAAGGACAAAATATCACATTACTATTTGTTTCCTCAGCAACATAAATATCTAAATTCCTTGATGAGAATGGTCAATATAAAGCATATATTTTGTTCAATTGATAACCAATAATATAAATTGTATTATTGGTACATTTAACGACGTTCTTAACTGTCAATAAGTTTCCACTTTTTGTCATGATACAATTATTTGCTTCGCTGTTGTAGTCGATTTCATAATTCTCTAATATTATTTTTCTGTATTGCGATTCAACAATATCTTGAATTTTATCGGCTAATAAACCAGTAGCGCATTCTTTTTAATTCAAATTTATTAAGTGAATATAATGATTTACTGTTCATGCTTTCATATTGATTTTGTCTTTTTTTTATATATATCGTCGTATAACTTGTTATATGTACTGGTTTTTTTATATATATCGTCGTATAACTTGTTTTTCTGCTTTGTGTAGAAAACTTTTTAAAGTTTGTAAAAAGTTTGCAAATCTAAAGGAGCTAAAGGAATCAAGTGGTTCAAATTTTCGAACTTCATTTGAGAGATGTAATAAATGTATATTATGAGACATATATTCTTTGCCATAAATTTTCTCAAATAATTCGACAAAATGTTGCAATAGTTTTTCTGCATAATCTACATTGTTTTTATTTATTGTTAGTATTGGAGTATTGATATAGCTACATGCAAAGTCAATATATATATATATATATATATATATATATATATATATATATACGTCTCTATTTAAAATTATTTTTAAAACAATAGGTCTACTGTAAAGTAAGAATTGCCGAAATTCTGTGGCTTTCCAGAATGCTACTTCATTTAAACTTCGAGGTCGCCTTGAAAATTCTTTGGGCACTGCACTTCTTAAATTAATAAGTCCTTGTGAAATATTATCTTTTGCTTGAGCACTCATGCGAACAGCTAGAGGTCCATTCATCCATAACAATATAATTTTTTTTACAACCTAAACAAACCAAGTGCATGTAATCAAGAGCAATATTCGACACTAATCCTAAATTAGGCACAGAGAGCAAAATTGTGGGTTCTCCTTGATGATAATCAGAATCTGTTTGACATACAAACTCTTCATCAGTTGTAAGTACACTTGATCTTTTTTCATAAGGAAAGCACATTGTGGAGTTAACATAATCTCCATAAATGGTACATTTAGTACAGTTTGAATAGCCATTATGTTCTTTAATATTTAATATTGTAATTAATATAATTAAAATTTCTTCTTTAATATTTAAAATAAAAGATTTTGCTGGAGCATCGCAAATAATGGCCTTAACATTAACTTTAATATTATAGTTTAACAGGTCTGAATGATATCCTCTCTGTGCTAATGGTATTAATTCTTTCACAAATTGTTGTAAGAATTCATTGGCATTCTTTGGTTTCTTTTGGCCATAAAACAGCCCGACTATGTGCACTTGATTTGAAATATCATCTGATAATAATATTGACCAGAAACTACTTGATGATGATCTGGATAATGCAGACCGTCTATGTTAATTAATAAATTAATTTCAGATACCTTCAAAAACATATTTTTATAGTGTAACAGAAATACTTCCAAAATATTCGATAGCTCAAAATGGTAATACGATCCTCCAGATAATGCAATTATTCCAAGAGTTTTCTTAGGTGTTTTTAAAAGCGCTCTTGCGTCTTTTGGCAAAGTTTTGAATTGTGAATGTGGAGACTGCCTCAGAATTTTCATAAGAGCATTAATTGCATTATGCCTAATTTTAAATTCAAAAGACTAATTTCAAAGATCGCGCAATAATTCATTATCCATATTTTTATCTTCATCAATATATTCCACATCCACATCGTCTGCATCGTTACTTGAATCATTAGAGTCAAACGATAATGGTTGCATTCTTTCTTGTTCTTCAATATCAACAAAATTTTTGTCGCCTGTGATCTCTTCTGAATTATGTACTTCATAAATTATTTTCGACATAATTTATAAATTATTTGCGACATAAATTATTTTCATTTTGACATTCAATTCGACATTCTTCAGCCGATATCCCTGGTCTAAAATAAGTCGCATTATTGCTTAATTCTAGCAACAAATAATCTTTTTCTATTTCTTCTTGTGCCAATCGTCTTTTATGCCTCGAAGAAATATGACAGTTTTTATCGTCCGTAATATAAAAATTATTTATTATAATGTAGCCTATAAAAACAATCAAATACATATTAATTGTATAGCAATTACATACAATCGTATAGAAATTCAAATCTATTACAAAATAAGAATTATAATGAGCGTCAGGTATGGTTACCATTGTCAACTTCTTAATAAAATTAATCTACAGTTTAAAAAAAAAATACTCCGTCATTACCATGCTCCAATCCAGTTTTATAACTTATAAACTCACTGAACACAAGTACATTCTTTGGTTACTATTTCCAGAGAAATCACAATGCAATTCTCTACCACACCTGACCAATGCACATTTCATGTAAGAAAAACTGTACAATTTACAAGTTTGACAACAACCAATCAGTTAAGATCATAAGCAATTTAGATGATCACACGACGACCGACCCATAAGATTACTAATCAGAATATAATAACGACATGTATCTAATTTAACGTTCGCATTCAGGATGACCTAAGTTAAAGGTCGAAACATCTGCGATATCATTTGTATTGTTTTAGAAAAGAATATGTTTTAGAAAAGAATATATTTTGTTGATGTAACAATAAGCACTGTTAACCACTTGATCTTATCCGTTCGAATTTTTAATACTGGTATGGTTAATCACCAGAGCTCGATAAATTATCGATATACAAAATAAGAAAGTAAGAAGATAAGAACTTATCTTTAACTCACTGTTTAATTTAAATAGTCATTTAAATAGTCATTTAAATAGTCCTAGAGTCAGATCCGCGAATACAGAAACATGCTGAAAACGATTTATAATTTTTTAAGATTAGTAGCGCTATCATCTTATAATATATTATTACATTCTATTAAATATGTATCAACTATGTATTTGATACATTCATATTTATATAATATGCGCAATATATCTGCTATGTATCACATACATATTTCGACTTAGATATTTCATACCTATTGCGTTAATTAGGTATTTAACACATTAAATTTGAAATGAAATGAAACGCAATGTAAATGTAATATTATTACGTATTTAATATATATTTGCAATGAAAGGTGCTGTGCGGATATATTCTTTCAATATTTAATAATTTACAAATTATAATTAGTGCTTCATTAAATAATTCCTAAATAAAGTATTTACTTACTAACATTATTCAGTATTACTCGCGAATATGAAATAACAATATTAACGCAAATGTAATATTTATTTATAAAGATAATTAATTACTTATTATACTTATTGTTAAAAGGTTAAATATGCATAATAGGTTCTGACTTCCAGAGATAAATTCCAAATTTTAATTTGCATATAAATTAGAACAGAAAAGGCAATTAAAAATTATTTCAGTGATATACATTCTCTGATAATTTTTCCCTAATATATTGAATTTGTATGCATACTTAACAAGATCAGATTTATACATTTGCTGTTGCTACTTAATAAAGGTTGCTACTTAATCAATTAATTTAAATTGAAAATTCCGATTATGATTTATTTCGCAGTAATCGCTAGATAATTCTTCATATTGAAAAATAAAAGCTGTTTTAAAATTTAAGCTGTAAAAATATGGTAAAAAATTTTTCATATAAAGATTTATATGGAGATATATTCTTGCATGGATAAAAAATAAATAATTCTGAGAAAGCCATGTTAATAAAATATAAAAATATTTGGAACATATCGGAATATTTGATATCTTATTATTCAATTTTGGACTTTGTATTATCTGGGAATTAATTATTGTAAGTTACAATGATATTAGATTAATAATCGGTATACAGGGTGTAACAAAAAGATTGGGATACTAGAATATTTTACATAATATACATAAATACATATAAATATATATATATATATATATATATATATATATATTTATATGTATGTAAATATATATATATATATATATATATATATATATATACATATATAAAATATAATGCAAAAAAATGTATAATACGACCTCAGACAAAAGATCTATTTTAAAAAACTAAATGTGCCTCTAAGTAGAATCTCTATTAAAATAAAGAAAAACAGTCGAGTAATATACTAATATACTAATATACTATATATACTCATCGACCACAAATCTTTCATAAAATCAGCAACCGATAATTGATTGATAATAATATATATATTTAGCTCTAATATATTATAGCTCTAAGCTCTTTAATAATTAGGAAATAATCATAACAGTGCAATAAAAATTCGTCACATGGGTTGATAGTCACAATCGATTATACAAGTCTATAAAATAGAACAAGATAATCACGGAAACATCAGAGACGGAGATAACATTAAATTTTACATCACAATATGGTATCTGAAATTATGAACATAATTTTCTGCGATTTTCATATATTTGTAGTATATTATAAATAGAGAAGAAATAGTCATTTAATAGTCTAAATGACTATATTTTGACGTTATTACAGATTGCCTTTGACTTATCACAGTTTGATTTGACTCAACAGGTCAGCTTATTTCATTTTATTATATTATTATGACTGAACGGTGATCCGCTTATCGTTTGCCCCCAAGTATGATTTACAGGAAAAAGATCGTTCTCGACGGAGTTGTTATTTGATGGATTCGGAGAGTGTGAGAGCTGCGTAGTAGCGTTATTTTTACTAATAGATTGTTCTTGTGAGATAATAAAGTTCCGTTTCTTAAATCGTTCTTGCTTTTTTTGCGCAAGTGCAGGAATGAATTTGTGTGAGAGATCGCCACGAGCGCGATAGTATAGTTTAATGCGAGGTATTCATGTATACTTTTAAAATTTTAAAATATATTAATAAATAGGTGAGAGTTGGTAGAAAGAAAAAAGAAAATGATAAAAATAATGAAAGCTAGTGCAGGGAGTACAGCGAAAAAGAACATTGTTAATTTAACTTAATACATCTTATTTTTTGTTAAAATATTTTGTTAAAATATTTAAGTACCAATGGTTTTAAGTATTTCAAAATTTATAATTTCAGCTTTGTTAATCGAAATATATATTTCTATGTAATAGGAGAAATCTTACAAGTAACTGAACAAACTAAACTTCTTATATATTGTCCTCTTCATCTCTCCTTCTCTCTCTCTCTCTCTCTCTCTCTCTCTCTCTCTCTCTCCAAACAATATTTATTATATTACTCCAATCTATGCTTCTAATGTATCAATTTATATAAATTACTTTATAAAAAGGAAATTATAAATCATTTTTACATCATCTTGATGTTCTGAGAATGTCATGGATAGATGCTATCGATGGCTCATTTTCATAATGATATGTAAAAATCATATATTGCCGGCATCTTGATTTTTCCTTGACTAACTTGTTCCCTTTGAAAATGAAAGAGCAACTAACGGTAATAAATTACTTACTAAAATCTAGTTTTCTTGAGCGAATTGGAACAGGAATTCTTTCTGCAATCTCGGTTTGCCCATTCCAACAGAAAAATTTCGAAATATTGCGGCCGAGTCTGTGGATACATTCTCTAATGCCCCGATGTTCGACGGAAGAATTCGGTATATGACACTTGACTTTCTCAGGCAGATAAACTTCATAAAAGTCACCATATTCTCCGATTTTCTCTGTAGAATTAAAAATGTTACGTGCCTGATATTTATTGTTGTCTCCCTTCTCAGGCAGATAAACTTCAAAAAAGTCACTGTCACTCGTCATAGATGATAATGGGAGCTGCCGCACTTTAATAAAAAAATATCGCAATGCTGGGTCCTCTCTGGTTTTCTCTGTAATATTAAGAAAGTTACGATACTTGTTGAGCTTGAAATTTTTCAAAAAATTATCGAAAATGATGCAAGCTCGTTGTTGTTCACATCACAGTTTAACATACAGTGTCACTTTGATACATGTTAAGGTTAAGATCGAATTACTAGCACAAAAAAAAATGAAAATTTAATTCTGAAAGCTCCCTCAAAGTTACATTACTTCCAGATGATGTATCGCGCTCGACTAATCGGATCCTTCCAATGTCTGCGAGGAAATGTCTCCTACGCAATACCACTACCCACGTAATTAGACATGCGCTCAACATTCAGTTACTTTCGGACAGAGAACAGAAATATCACTCTACATTTTCAAATTTCTTGATTATCGCTTGCCATTGCTGATGTATAAACCGAAAAGAACAGATTTTGATAATATAAATAACAACGAAAACTGTTATATATGGCATATATATATTATATTTGCACTTATATATATTATATTTATTATAATAAGTTATTACATAGTTTTCTACATAATAATTATTTTAGTTTATAGAATGTGAAGATTCAGAATAATTAATATCAAATTATGGTTGATTACGATTTTTATTTATAACACATCTGTCTATAAATCGATGTTCGCGAAATGACAAGATATCTCTTTTCTCTTTCGCTCCGCGGTTACACTGCCTCTTTTTCCAACGATACCTGTTTGTCTCGAAGATTTCAAAAGAATAATACTTTATATTTAATATGTTAATATTTTGTTTAAATAATTTTTGTGAATTAAAAGTCTAAAAATTTAATATATAATAATTCCCGAGAGTAAATAATATTATTTTTTAACATGATCTTTGATGATGATAAGTTTAATTTTTTTTAAGTTTTGATCCTTGTGGTTTTCACTGCATTTCTTTTATTGTCTTCTTCTTCTTCATGTTTGAGAATAGAACAATTGTTGAGCTTTCCAACCAGCCAAGTGTTTTTATATTTACGCTCATAATTTTTTAGGGAAATTGCTGCCAAATTTTCATATCTCTCAATGCAATTTGTATCTTAGGAAATATTATTACAATTTTGCGAAATATACATTTAGAGTACAGAAAATGATTCTTATGTTTTATAAAGTTTTCCTAGGGTGATATCGTTTAGATAATTTAGATTAGATAATTTAGTTTAGATAATTTGTTTTGTTTAAATAATTTTTGTGAATTAAAAGTCTAAAAATTTAATATATAATAATTCCCGAGAGTAAATAATATTATTTTTTAACATGATCTTTGATGATGATAAGTTTAATTTTTTTTAAGTTTTGATCCTTGTGGTTTTCACTGCATTTCTTTTATTGTCTTCTTCTTCTTCATGTTTGAGAATAGGACAAATTATTGTCTTGAAATTGGTAAGGTACTTCTTCAGGATTGAAATTTCAGGGTTGGATTAAATGATAAGGGTAAATTATCAGTTCAGTGGTAGTAGAGGATTGTTATATATTATTTAATATTGTATTCATCTATTTCTTAATCTTAATCTTATCGAAAGGATTACTGACAATTGTCCGTGCGATCACTATTAAACATTATTTATCCAGATGTTAGATGTAGCAATCGTGCTAACATTTCGCCGCTTCTGAAGACAAGCATTTAAACAACTTGATCTCTTGTAAACTCTTAATTGTGTTTTTCGGTGCCGAGATGGCTCACGATACGACAAAGATTCGAGAGCTTAACAATTAACTCGATATTCGTTTTTTATTCCAAATTAGATTGTTCAATGATAAATAAAAAATAAAGGAAAAATTTCATATTCTGTTATTTCATATTCTGTTATTTTTAATCCACCAAACTTTTTTGATCGTTCGCTTATAACTTATTTATTTTTAATCTGATATTTGATAATGTGATGAAAGGGAAAAATCGTGAAACTGTTACGTCCAAGATTCTTTTAATATTTGAAATTGATATAAAAAAAGGATTAAGAAGTAGATTAAAGAAAGGATGTTCAAACTATTTCTTGCTGGAAACATCTTAAATGTTCATTGCAAGTTATTCGCGTTATAAAGTCCTCGAAAACGGATCAATGTCACGTTATGACGCTCTTTGAAAACAGTGCGAATGGTCTGTTAATTTTAAAACGATAGCCCGTGCGGATACTAACCGGTTTAACCGGTTGCTAGATGGGCAGTGAGGAAGACAAAGAATTCAAGAACATGCTTGATTCTAATTAAATGATATTAATTTTATTAAAAAAAAAAGATCATGGTTGACAAATGAATACATGATTTAACGCTATATCCGCGTTATTATCAGCATAATTATAAGATAACGTTTTGTCGCGGCACAAAATGTGTTATAATAAGTCGCGTTGTGCGGAAATGAGTATACGATCGTGCAGTCAAAGGGCGATTGCAGCGCGTGCGATAAATCGATGAGACAGGATGCTCGAAGCGCGGGTCACGAACACGTATCAGTGTTGACAGTGAATTGTCAACCGCAACGATAATTTTAGGGCTGTCAAACGACGACGGCGATTCTGTGATCCGTGATGGAGATGCTACCACTCCAGTAGTTGGACATCAAATGATCCCGAGTCTGCGTTTTTCGTCATAGAAAGTTCGACCTATCGATTCTTCCAGGGAGCTCTCTGGTACTGGAAGCGAGTGGAATTTTCGGTATTCGGATACTTGGCTTGCCCGGTTCTGAAAATTAAGTTCGGATATCGATAATCGGAAGATCGGAGAGTTCTGTCTATCGAGCGCATTCAGCCGTGCCGAAGCGATACCTAACAGGCAAGTCGGAGGACCGGTACTCGGAATCTTTTCGACTATCTCTCTTACAAAACGTACGTCAGAAAATCTGGGTCAGACGGTCTGAATTCTTATACGAGATCGATCTGAGTAATTCGGCACGGTTCGATTTCAGATTGACCGATAAGAGATTTCCCTCTACGAAAGCGAAAAAAATAACGTCGAATAATTATTATTTTTTGAATAAGCATCAGCGGTGGGCGTAGAGGAATTTGGCACAGAACGATGTGGGAGTATCGGATCGGATGGAAATCTAGGAGCGGGGATAGCGGAGTGGGAAAAAGAAAGAGTGTCGCGATATTTGATGCGGTATAGAATACTCGGCGCTGCCGGTAGGTGTTCGATACGGCACAGGGAGCGTCGTGAGGAGAGCGCAGCAAGTTCCTAAGCACGAAATGAGAGGTATTCCGCATAAATATCTAGAGTCCTATTCTTGAATCTGTATGCAATTTTATATATACGCACATTGTGAAAAAGTGTATACGCTTATATTCTTAACTATATTCTATCTCTATTATTTTGTAGTACTCGCAGTTAGAAAACATATACGTTTTCCATTACGCTGAAATATGCTTGGCAATGTTGTAAAGTATATTAGCTTTCTACACACTTGGATCAAAAGTATATAAATGATACCTGTGAAAATTAATGTTATATACAGCGATTGAAAAGGTAATTGAATTATATTTAATTAATCTTTTTTCTATCTAACTGATAGAATTGAAAAATGTCTTTAAAAATGTATGTCTCTGATGTCTTTAAAAGATATATGTAATTTTCGTACTTAGAAGACTTATTAACTTCGAAAATTAAATAATAAAGAGCGAATACAATATATTCATGCAGATAATGTTTATCGTTAATAGAGAAAAGTCAATACATAAATAATTAATAAACAATACATAATAATTGATAAATAGAAAAATCATCATCGTTTCGATCTTATATTAAGTCATCTTCAGTATGCAAATTAAAAATTAATACTCAACAAAACTTAAAATATATAACGATCTTAACAAAAGCGCTCAAGAAAGATATAATCGGTAAAAATGAAAAGTATAATTTGATTGAATTGTGAATAAAAAAGTTGAGTAAGTTGTTGATTTTGCAACGCAGATATAATACATTCGATGAATTAGTATAAATAAAATCTGGTTAAATTGTAAAGAAGGTTCAGTCAACTTGTAAAAATAGAGTTATAATTACGACTGCATGCGGCTATATAATGTCGTTTGGCAGAGTAATCGATAATGAACCGTCGCAAAAACCAGAACTTATGCTTAGTGATAGTCCACGGAGACACTGAAGTTAAAGTTATATCGAAAATTCTATGTAACTGTATCGTGGCGAATCTCCAGGCAAATGGAATCGAATCCGAATATAAATAGATGTTATAATAAACAGGAAAGATTGTTGGTTCTGATTAAGCAAATGAAAGAAAATAAAAAATTGTAAGAATTAACTAATGTGAGCGAAATAATTGATAAAAGATGGTAATGACATACAATAATACATGATAATTAAAATGAACAAAAAGTATGAAAAATGATTACAATACCTTAGAGATCGCCAAACTGCAACACTGAGACCGTCAGAAATTAAAATAATGTTTCGTTACAATAAATGTCTGTCATAGACGGAATAAGACAAGAATAGGACTCTGCGAGGGAATAAGACAAAGCTCGACCATGTACAAAAGTAAAAACTAAATAACGATTAGGAGGGGATGTTATGTGGGGAGGATGAATTCTTGTTAGGGGAAGAAGATAGATTAAGAACAGTAAGGTAGCAATTAAACAAAAGATCTGTGTCACTTTGTTTACTTAAGCCATGAGCCTATTTTTTATATGTAATTTATATGTAATCTTCTTATCCTGGCAATATTTTTTATCTTAATAATGTCATTTGTTATTCTAAACAATATATTTTCTTATAATTATAAAGAAATCTTTTATATAAAAGTAGATAGTATTATATATATATATATATATATATATATATATATATATATATATATAATATATATAATATTATACATATATATAATATATAATATATATAATATATACATATATATAATATTAAAATATATATTTTTTTATATAAATATATATATTTTTTTAAATATTTTATATATATATATATATATATAATATTTCAAATCATCAAATTTTTATCAGAAGCTTAGTTTTTGAAATATAAGGGAAAACGGCCACGTACAGAAGATAGGCAGGGTGTTTGACGCGGGTGATTGCATGTGCGTGCGCGCGCGCGTGTGTGTGTGTGATACAAGCATGCATGTGTTGCATGTATCAATACTCGCGTGTAACTATCAGCTGATTGCCTCACGTAATCGCCCGCGGATAGTGAGTTATATCGCTTCTACCTATCTTCTGTATGCGGTCCGTAATTTGCGAACTGTTCTCTTATTATATAATTCAAAAACTAAGCTTCTGATAAAAATTGGGTACAGGAAAAATCATCTTAGAATCGACTCAGGAATATGACATTTTAAGGACAAACAGTTGATTTGAATCACCCTGTGCATATATATATTAGGTTGTCGGAAAAGTTATGACGCATTTTTGTAACATGCGCTAGTTCATTTTTGGAAGTACTAGAGTCATTCGCATCTATGTTATTGCTATGTCATTTGACAGCTGACAGTTCTAGTTTCATTCTAAAAAAAAAAATTGAGCGATTTGGTTGAGTTTTGGAGATTTTATAACAAGTTGCAGATGGAAGACCAAACTGTGAATTTTCGCCATGTATTATTGTTTTACTTCGGTAAAGGGAAGAATGCGCGTCAAGTTTGTGAAAAATTGCGTAAAGTTTACGGTGACAATGCTCTACAAGAACGTCAGTGCCAACGATGGTTCACGAAATTCCGTGATTTTCCGTGCTGATGATTTTGACCTGAACGACGCTCCTCGGTCAGGGAGGCCTACCGAAGTTGATGACGACAAAAGGCATTGATCGAGTCAAACCTACGTTACACGACACGAGAGATTGCAGAAACATTGAACATCATCATTTAAGCGTTCATGACTACCTGAAGAAGTAGGGATACATAAGCAAGCTCGATATTTGGATTCCTTATGAAGAAGTTTCTCAAAGAAGTTCATTTGATGGCGCGTATAAACATCTGCGATATGCTCATTAAACGTGAAGAAAACGATCCTTTTTTGAAGCAACTGATAATTGCTGATAAGAAGTGGATTGTTTACAACAATGTGGTGCGCAAACGGTCTTGGTCTCGACATTGATAATTCGCTTCAAACGACATCAAAAGCAAATCACAGGAAGGTTATGCTCTCAGTGTGGTAGGATTTTAAAGGTGTCGTGTTTTTCGAGCTCCTACTAAGGAACCAAACAATCAATTCGAATGTGTACTGTCGGCAATTGGACAGTTTGAACGAATTCATCATCCAGAAACGTCCAGGGCTTGTTAACCGTAAAGGAGTTGTGTTCCATCACGACAACGCGAGACACAAAAATTTGATCACTCGTCAAAAATTATTGGAGCTTGGATGGGATGTGTTGCCACACCCACCATACTCGCCTGACCTTGCGCCGTCAGACTTCCACTTGTTTCCTTCTCTTCAAAACTCCTTGCATGATATAACGTTTAATTCAGATGAGGCTGTAAATCAACATCTTGTTCAATTTTTCACCGATAAAGACAGGTCTTTCTATGAACAAGGAATTATGAAAGATGGTAAAAGGTTATCGAACAAAACGGACAATATATCATTGATTGATCTTTGTTCTTTATATAAATAAATGATCTTTGAAAAACATAGAAAAAATACGTCATGACTTTTCTGACAATTCAATATAATATTATATATATATATATATATATATATATATATATATATATATATATATATATATTAAAAAATATATATATTTTAATATTATATATATGTATATATAATACTATCTACTTTTATATAAAAGATTTTTTTATAATTATATATAGAGTATTCCGAAATTCACGAATCAAAATATCAGCAAGAAAGTTCTCGAAAAAATAAGTTATTAATGTATTTCCCATTTTTCATTCCAAACAGTAATTTTTGAGATATAAATACTTAAAACTAGTCAATTATATAGATTTACAGTTAAACGGAAACTTGTCCGCATGAGTCGCGCATTAGTGCGCGCATTTCACGTGCTCACTGATATTAAACAAATTATTGTGTGCGTAACGTCACTGTAACCGCGTATTATGTATAATATTTATTCCAAAATAATATAAACAAACGTAACGAATAAGAAGTATAAGTAAATTTATAATTAAAATAAAGTAAATTTATAATTCGTCCGAGTAATCTTATACATTTATTTTCTGTTTCTCTAATTTATGACTTTCTAAATTTTAAAATAAAGTAATTCTATTTGTTGTGGTATACACAAATGTAAAAATCGAACATATGAAGACACATACCGATTCTGATATTTACCTATTTACCAATTATTGCGAATTTCTGCAACCCGAGGACGCGAAGAGTAATTAGTCTAGTCTGCAGGAAGACAGGACGTTCGCATTCCGTCTTTGGAGTTGTAAGAGAGAGCGTTCTCAAAGAAAAGAGGCGTGAGTGTCTCATTATATTTGATAGTAATTGTCGCTTTTTTCAAAAAAAGATGTGCTGGAGAGGCGAGCGTGCCTTTAATTTCTTGGTGAAATAAATTATTTTTCGAACTTAATCAATATTAATCTTATATATAATATTTTTAAATCAGAAGTAGGATTAAAGCATCCATAGCGCCAAAATAGACAATCGTCTATTCTACATCTTGTGCGATTCTACATCTTGTGCTTTTTAGATCTTTATAAACAAAATTATCGGAACTGTGCGAGTTAAGTTGTAAAATCGACAGTTTTCAATTATTCGTAAAATTAAATTCTGTCGAGCGAAAGAGCGCTAACAAGATATCCTGGTGCCACGTATGAAAGACGGTGAACGGAAGCGGAAGCAGCCATTTTAATCTCAAATCTTCGAGAAGTATTAAGCCATTTTAATCTCAAATCTTCGAGAATTATTAAGAAGTGGGCCACCTATAGTATCGTTCGATGAGTGTCTGATCAGGGAGTTTCCCGATCAGGGAATCAATAATTAATAATTGATTGATTGTTGTGAATTGTCATGGAATATCCGAGAATATCCGGAATAAGAAATGATCCATGTTCAACTGGAGCAATTAATTATAGAGGGGCTACGAGAGCTGGTGCGACAGCATAATCTAGATGCTCGAGGCGTGCGGTCGATCGTGTTTGATAGACTTTGATTATTTCGAGCATAAGGAATGGCTGGAACAGATTATGTTGAGAAGGCCTAACACATGGAAGAACGATAGGCGGCGGAAGAAGACATGCTCGATTCGCAAGGAATGATGGAAGCGAATACCGATTCCAAAGTTAGACTGGAAGAGATCATGCATAACCGGCCAAATGTTCCACAAAATGCTGAAAATTCATATTCTGAACGAGTACAAGAAATTGTATAGGCAGTATTGCAAGCATTAGAATCCAACACTACAGGAGAATTACAAGGTGATGCAAGTATGTCGAGACCAAATTGTAGAGCCTTATCATCGTCAAGGGATGGATCTCCTAGTGCACTATACAGTTGACATCAGATAAAATTTATATCAAAGCTGGTGTCTTCCTTTGCCAGAAGAGAGGAGGATAACATTGTAGCATAATTGGAGAGAATCGTTAATGTTAGACGATTGTATCAATTAACAAAAGATGTATTAGTATTAGCGGCTGTAAATCAATTGACTGGACGTGTGTTTGGACTAGTATAATCGCCAATCGGTGGACACGATAGCAACGTAGGAGGATTTCAAATTCCATTTACGAGGCTATTTTCAACGTAAAGAAACGATTACAATGACGTTAGCCAGAATGAGTAGCTGTATATAGAAGCCTCATCTTGAAAAGTTGGATTATGCGGAAGATAAGCTAAAATTGATGCAGTTGTTAAAACAGAAAAAGAGAAAATTGAGTTGCTAATCAGGCATTAAAGACTCTTCATTGCGTAGATTCGCATTAAATACTTGGGCGTCAACGATTCCGGAATTTATTGATCACGTCCGAAAAATAATTGAAGGCAGTATAAGTCGATCTCAGGAGCACAGATTCAAGTATCCGTCGAAACTATCAACGTCTTATAAGGCGAAGACTTGTGGAATCATTGTAAAAAACCGGGCCATTGGATACAAGATTGTCGTATCGTGAAGATGACATGTTTCAAATGCGGACAAACTGGATATCTTAGTTCGGGTTGTCCAAGAAAATCATTCAGATCGGAAGCCACAGTGAACCAGGTGGTCCAAGATTCCATGTCCAACGCCATGAATGCACCAGGGATATCCTCTTCGACTGGACAAAAATGGCATTTACTTGCTAGAAAAAGAGATTCCGTATGTAACTGTTTTAGCTTAGCTAACGGAAAGAAATCTTTCTGCGCACTTATAGATACAGGCTTAGTCAATTTAATTAAAAAATCCATATATTTAAAATGCTTTGGTAACAATAAGCTATTACAAGTTAAAAATCATTTGAACCTTAGAGGTATTAATAATTTCGCGTTAATAACTCATGATAAAATCCACTTTCAGATTCGTTTGGGAAAATTATAAGATTATTGATTCAATGTTGTTTTATATTGTTTGATAGTGGATGACAATACTATTACAGTTGACATGCTTCTAGGTAGGCTCTAGGAATTTTTCATTGAAAACAAAATACGATTGATTATATATATATATATATACAATTATATATATATATATATATATATATATATATATATATTCCGATACAACGGAAACTTTGAATTTGAAAGTCCTTTGGACTATGGGAGTCAAGATATAATCCTTTTCATAAATGCAGTAGAAACGATTAATCAGTATGATCTTATATTGGAAAATTTGGACGACAATTTAAATTTCACTATAAAAACCAATCTATTAAATACATTTGCGTGAATTAGAAACATTAGAAGTAGAACTCATTAAAAACGATTATAAAATACGAATACACTTGAAAGGTGTATCATTCTTTAAATACGCACCTAGACGAATGTCAATCGTAAAAAAATAGGATCTTAGAAAAATTACGGATGATTTATTGTCACGCGGCATTATTAAACCCAGTATTTCCCTGTATTGTTCACGAATAGTTTTGGTAGCGTAATTAAGCGTAATGGATCGAAAAGAATGTGTATTGATTTAAGATTATTAAATCAGAGATCTTTCCCCAGAAATATCTATTTCTAATAATTGAGAATCAGAGTTCGAACTTCTTCGGGCGCGCTCGAGTGTTTTTGCCGCGTCGCGTTAATGAAATAGCGCAGATATCCCGTACGACCCGTAGGCCGTAATTAATATAAAGTAAAGATTAAAAGTTTTATCGGCGCATTTTGCGCCTTTAAGCCGACGGGGCATGGTCGATCGGCTTGTGTCCAGAGGGTAGAGTAATGGACGGAACGATGCTGAGAGTGCATCGTTACAAAGTACTTTTTGGTTTTGAATAAAAACATAAAGAAGATGAATATCTGCGTAAATTACTTAATAAATTACATGATTTTAATCAAGATTACATCGAAATTAGAGAAAATGCGCGAGATTTGGTTTTGAACAAAAACATAAAGAAGATGAATATCTGCGTAAATTACTTAATAAATTACATGATTTTAATCAGGATTACGTCGAGATTAGGGAGGATGCGCGAGATTCGGCGCAAATAGTTAACCGTAAGCTTCAGGAATACAATAAGACTCAATATGATAAACGACATAAAAAGATTACAAAATATAAGATTACAAAATATAAAGTAGGAGATCTAGTATAAGTTAGTTAGGAAATTGCAGCATAAACCGAGTACAAATACAAAATTAGTTCCAAAGTTTAAAGGACCGTATCAGATCAAGACTGTATTATAAAAAAGTTGATTTGTAATAGTAACTGATATACCAAATTAGAACGTTTCTTAAAAGCTATTCAGTACTATTTTATCAGCGGACAAAATAAAATCATAGATTCGAGTCCAGAAACCAGCTATAAATAAGCTTAATAAAGAAGGAAACCAACAAGAAATCAGTAATGATTCCGATTTTCATCAATCGATGATTAAGTAAGAAAGAGATTTATGTTAAGTAAGCAATAATATTAAATATATTGGATAATTAGATATATTAATAAGTCTAGTATTAAGTCTATTATAATATAATATAATAATAATTAGTATTAAGTTTTTTGAATATTTTTTCAAAGGGAAGATCCTTGCGTTTGTGCTTTTGATAAATATTTGTCTATTAGAAGGTTCTTAAAAATAAGTAGCATTGTAACCGAATGTACTGTTCGAGGACGAACAATAATATCAGGCTGGCCGAACTGTAAGAATCGAACATGTGGAGACACATAATGGTTCCGATATTTACCTATTTATCAATTATTGCGAATTTCTGCGATCCGAGGACGCGAAGAGCAATCAGCCTAATCTGCGGGAAGACGAGGCGTGCGGCTGCAAAATGATAGTCCGTTCCGTCTTTGGAGTTGTAAGAGAGAGCATTCTCAGAGAAAAGTCGAGGCATGAATGTCTCATTATATTTGATAGTAATTGTCGCTCTTGTCAAAAAAAGGTATGCTGGAGAGACGAGCGTGCCTTTAATTTCTTGGTGAAATAAATTATTTTTTGTGAACTTAATTAATATTAATCTTATACAAATATTAATATTAATCTTATACAAAGTCATAATGATAAACAATAATTTTCATGTAATAACATTTAGTTTGAACAAACATTGTATTTCACGTAACTTGCGGCATCAATTCTTGTATTTTTGTATAATTATAATGATGCATGTATTCTGTTTGCAAAACTTTATGTATTATCATTTTGTTTAAACCTAATTAAATTATTACATGAAAATTATTGTTTGTCATTATGACTTATTTGTGTAATACAACAACAAATCGAATTACTATATTTTAAAATTTGAAAAGTCATAAATTAATGCATATAAATAATAATATCACATAATGTTTAAAAAACAGTATTTATTAAATATTAAATTTGTAGAAAATTTGTAGATTACAAAGTCGGATGATAATGCATAATAAATAATAATATTATATATAAATATTACATATCTGTTTTTAAATTTATACTTACTGTTTAATGTCTTACAAACGCTTGAAAATTTTTTGAAGTTATTTTTTCTTATTACAAAAATTTTATATTATATTAAAATTTGATTTATGTTATGGCGATTATATTATCATGACTCTCACGGTCACATTTTTTCGAACATTCCATGAAGAAAAAAAAGAAAGAAAAAGTTAAAATGGCAAACAATGAAGAAATAGCAATTATATATAAAAAAAAAAAACAGCGCAGGAAACATTCTCGTAAATGAAAATAGATACATTACATGTATCTCCGAAGGTATTAAGATTGCCCATCTAAATTTAGTATTTATATAGTCATAACTAAGTAATATTTAAACAGTGAAATTATGTGAAAATAAGAATTTCTCTTGAGAAGACTTTCTTTCTTAAAAAACTTTAATATTTACATTTCATAATTACATTTCATAAAAATCATAATTTATTGAATAAGTAATTAATAAGCAATTAATAAGTAATTAATAATTTGTAATAAATAATTCGTCTTTATTAGAAGACGAATCTAATATTTCCATACAGATAATATCGAACGCCATTTCTTTCTTGCACTAAATCATTTTCTATTCCCTAACTGCACGCTTACACTCGTCAGTTTCTGACTTGTATTAGTTCAGTTCAATTCAGTTTTAGCCCTAATGCGGGAATAAAAAACAAACCCACTGTCGACGCGCGACTCACGGACAAGTTTCCGTTTAATTGCAATCTATAATTGGCTGGTTTTAAGTATTTATATTTCAAAAATTGTTAGGAACGAAAAATGGCAAATACATTAATAACTTATTTTTTCGAGAATTTTCTTGCTATAAAATTTTGATTCGCGAATTTCGGAACACACACACACACACACACACACACACACACACACACACACAGGGTGTCTCAGAACTGGCGTACCGCCAAGTTGTCAACGTATTCTCCGCGAAATTCTAAAACGAAAAGCTCTTTGCCAAAAAGCGATCCAATGAGAATAGAATTTGAACTGTGAGCTATTGAGTTAACGAATGGGCGTACGCGGAATTCGTGCGGTCGGAATTGGCACAAGGGCGTGCGGCACTTCAGACATTTGCATCATGTCAAAGCGTTTTTCATTACTCTGCTTTGTATTTAATTTAATTAATTAGTCTGTCATGGGAGAAAACAAATATCTATTTTGGCAGTTTTATGATTTTTCATCGTCGCATTAGGGGTTTCTTTACGTCTAGCATATGGCTTTCAAGTGTTATTTTAGCTTGGTTACAATTCGATCGAGTTTTAAAATTTATTTGTTAGTTCGAAAAGCGGGCCCTCAACAATCTGAAGTTCATATGATCGGTAAACTGGCGTCCATGGAGCTTGAGCTCGTAAAAATTATCTTAGTGTTATTATTTAGAATAGTTTTTTACGCTGTATCGGAGCTCGTCCATTCGCTCTGAGAAAGAAAGAAAAGAATCGTGAAGTCCACCGGACGTAACAAGAGAATAAACACAGTTCTCTTCTTAAAGGACAACTGTATGAGGCAGGAATAGCAGATTAGAGCTAAATTTAAATTTACTGTTTTTATAAACGAAAAAAGATTACTTAAAACTTTAAACACGTTTTTCTCAAAACGACTTTTTTTCGAACTAGCGGACACATAACTCACACAAATATTAACCGATTTATTTGAAATTTAGTATACATCTTCAAAAATATATATCTCAGGGAAGTACGTAGCGATTTTTCGATTAATTAAAAACTTTTCTTTTTATAAACAAAAAAGTCAGATTTTTCACAAAAATCAAAATTTCGAAAATTCCTTACGTACTTCCTTGACAAATTTAATGTAGAAAAACAAAAAATTTCAAAAATTTTTTTGTTTTTCTTTTAGCTCAAAATTTGCAGTTGCCTGTCCGCTAGTATAGCGCGACCTTTCAACTTTGACGGTATATTTATAGATTTCTGGGCATTATTAAAAAAAATAAAAAAAGATTTGTATAGACTTTAAAATGTATATAATAAACGGCAAAAAGTGAATTATTGTTAACTCTATTAATTTTCACATGAAAGATCCTCAAAATTTAGGCTCATCAAGGTGGTGTTACCTCTCAAATGGATACCTGTAATTTTTCTTGCATATTTATATAGTAGAGGTTATTTACAATCAAAATCATAGTATATAGTAAAAAATTGCTACTATGCATCGTTTACGAGATAATCGGCATCTTAAGTATTAAAGTAATTGGTTTTCCACATCACAATTTGAAAGACAAGATTCATCAGACTTAATATCAGACTACATAATATTTTGAAGTCAGTTACGTCGAACATGACCTTCAACTCGTCAAAATACATGACTGCTTTGTAAATAAAGTATTTGTATAGCATGGAGTATAAATTATAGTACAATATGAATCTATTAGTCAGTTGTCTATGTATTTTCAATGAATACGTATTATACATATTGTAGACGAAAATAATGATGTTTACAATTACTGAAAAGTGTGATATGCTCGAGATGTGGCATTTAAGTATGCGTAATGAAAATAAAACACGATCACTTTATGAACAAAAATATCCAGAACAAAGGATACTAAATGATCTTACATTTCGACGAGTTGAAAATCAATTACGTCAAAAAGGATCGCTAATAAGACAACAGCGTATAACAGAACAGATGAAAAAAAAGAAACAAATGTGCTATTAAGTTTTATTGAAAACAGACGTACATCCATAAGAGCAGTAGCACGCAATTTAGAAATATCAAAAAAGTACGTGCACGCTATATTAAAGAAATACAAATACAAATCGTTTCATGATAATGTAGTGCAATTCTTACACAAAGGAGATGCAGATCGATTAATGTTCTGCCACTGACTTCGAATTAACTATCGCACTGACATTGATTTTCTTAAAAAACATTATGATCTTACGAATCTTGTTTTTCAAATTGTGGTATGGAAAACCGACATAACTTGCATATTTGGACCGATGTGAACACACATCGACAATCCACATGCGACAAGAGATAGAAATTTTCAATGCAGATTTTCGGTGAACGTATGGTGCGGAATCATCGGAACGAAAATTATTGGACCTTTTGTTTCCATGGTCATCTTAATGGAAACAGATATTTGGAATTTTTGCAAACTACTTTCTTAGAATATTTACGCGATCTTCCATTATCAATCTTTCGAGACATTATTTTTCAACAAGATGTTGTTCCAGCATACAATACGTGCTGTAGTCAACTTTTTAAATGATAAATTCCCTAATTGTTGGATAAGCCCTATGCGATGGCCACCGAGATCTCTGGACTTGACACTTTGCGATTTTTTTCTTTGGGGATATATTAAGGACACTGTCTATGCAACTATTCCTGAAAATGAAGAAGATTTACGATATAAAATCACTAGAGCTGTTGAAAGCATTACAGCAGAAATGTTAACAATAGAAGTTAACAATAGAAAACGTTATAAAATGCGTTGAATGCTGCATCGAATATGATGGTCAAATTTTCGAGCAATTTATGTGTTAATAAATGTTTCAAAAAAACAATGTTTGTTTCTTAATCTCTTTGACATTCTAAACCACATTCAAAAATACTTACAATTCAATTTACTACTTTAATACTTAAGATGCCGATTATCTCGTAAACGATGCATAGTAGCAATTTTTTACTATATATGATTTTGATTACAAATGACCTCTCCTATATAAATATGCAAGAAAAATTATAGGTATCCATTTAAAAAAACTATGTTGACCTACATAACTCGAAAAGGTCACGAGTAAAAAAAATTGTTTACTTGCATTTTGTAGCTACAAAATGCAGCTGACTCAGAGCCGTGCAAATTTCTCTTATTACACTTTCACATGTAACTTTAACCATTGCGAGATATTTGCTCGGACATCTATGGAACACTACGGACACCCTGTATATAATAGTGCTTTAATAGGCATCTAAAACATTTTTAATACTCCATTGCATTGCTCTATTAACAAATGGCATCTTATTTGCTTCGTATTATATGCTGCTTCTGGATTATTTTCTGCACCTATTACAGGAGTCATAATCCATGGCCTTAAGAAATGTTCTGAATCATCTAAAACAAAAACATTTTAATACAGAATTTAATATTTTTATTTGTACATTGGCAATATAGTCTTGCAATATGGCAATATAGTCTTGCAGTATGTGTGTAAAAAAATATAACAACGTTTGTAGACAGATATATTCAACTGATGATAGATCATAAAACTTTTCTTAGATGAGTTTTGTAGTATATCCCATATATTATCCCACAGAAAAAATTATTTTTTAGTAATTCTCAAGAGATCAATGTTTATATTGACTAGGTTATGCATGACAAAATTTATATAAATGTGTAAACTCTTTAACTAATTGTACAGCATATTATAGCATATTACACTAAATAAATAAGTTCTTTATTGTTTTATAATTTTTCTTATATATATTTATTAAATGTGCATTAAAAATTTTTCTCTTCAGTATAATATCTTCTATTTGTTGAATTTAATTTCAGATATGCTTACTCAGATAGCACAAAGAAAAACTGAAAAAGAATTAATTTTTATGTCATCAAATCTGAATTCATTAGGTTTGTTCATGTTGCATGCACTTTTTTTACTTTTACACTAAGTGTACACTAACTTGTTTTTATTACCGGACATGATGTAATAACCACTGTTCGTTTTACCAGTGCAGTTACATTTCTGACAACACTTTTTGTACTTAGTCTTGAGAAGAAGTAAAAAGTGCAAAGACTGAAAAGAGCAAAATTTACGTGCGCCAATTTACACGCGAGTACACGTGCTCTGGCACTGCCAGAATCGAATCGCGGCGGCAGATCGAAGTCAGGAAGCCAATTAGCGCTTGACAGCAGCTATTGTTTTTTTGACTTATAAACAATTATTTAATTTAACGAAAATTATAATTCTAGATTATTTTTTTTCTTGACGTAAGTTCCAGAGTCGTTGAGAAAGGAACAATCTAGAACTTTTGCGGTATAAAAAGAGGGCCGAGACAATCCGCAGCGTCTGTCTAAGCTTAGCAATAAAGCAGAATCAATATCGGCGTTAATCAAAATTTGTAGTTGCTTGCTTTCAAAGGTATTAAATCGCAGTGTTTTACGAGATTGCTTGCCTCGTAAAGAATTATCGGTGCTTGCGCAAAATCATTCGTCGCGATCGCTTCGTGTTTGCAAATTTAAATAATGTAATTAATTCGATCCGTGTATATTACGTTTTTTTCTTGTGAACTGTATTAAGTGTATAATAAATTATTGACTTGCGTGCAATTCAGTGAGTGTTTTTTTCGTGTGAATTTTTTACTCCATCGTGAAATCCAAACTAGTTGTTTAACAAACAAGTGTATACATATTCTTTAATACGTAACTTTTTATAATATTTGTTTTCAGAATTATTATATATTTATAAAAAAATAATATTAAAATGGCAGCAGATATTATGCAATTACGTGGCTTTTTACAGCTGGACATTTTTGGAAAAATAAAACTGGATTCAAATGGATGCGTAATTGAAGGTATTATAAATATTTTTAACGAATTATTTATATAACTGTGCTATATAATAATGTACAGAATGTCAAATTTAACTCAGTTCTCTTCTGTTTTTATATCTTTAAAAATTAACAAATTATTTTGAGTGGCCTAATTAGATAAAACATCTTGGCATATAAATTGATATCCTTAAATTATGGCCTATATTCTCTCAGAGCACGCTTATAGAAATGTTAGCGCACTTTTTCATTGGTCTATCTTTATCGTTCAATAGACGTAAAACAAGGATAAAATGACAAAAAAGCGCGCTAACATTTTTGAGTAGTAAATATATCATAAGTGACATAAGTAACATAAGTGAATAAATATATCTTTCAACATTTTTTTTTTACTTAGATAGAAAACAGTTAAAATTTCCGAAGAGAGATATAAATTTTTCTTCGGATACTTTAATCTTTATTTTTGATGGAACTCAAATTTATGTAGATCTTTCTAAAACAAGAAGAGAAATATGTAATAATACACAAAATTAAAATGATAAAAATATTCAAAATGATCAAAATGATGAAAATGATCGTAATGATCAAAATTATCAAAATGATCAAAATAATGAGAATGATCAGAATAATCAAAATAAAACTGCTATAAATACAACTTCATCGTGTTTTTGGAACGATGCATCAACAAAACTGTTGTTTAGACACTTATAAATCTAAGAAGAAAAATCTTGAAATACAAGGAAAATAAAAACTTATAAAATTTTATGAAAACAAATTGTACAAGAAATGGGTTATAGTAATTATCCTGTAATCCCGTTACAAGTGGAAAATAAAATCAAGTCGTTGGAACGTTCATACAAAAATATGATTAGTAATAATAAAATGATTGACAGAGCAAGAAAGACTTGTAAATATGAAGCGTAAGTACTTATAAAAGTAAATAATGTTATATATTATAAAAGAATAAATTTATGTAATACTATGAATGATATTAATATTTTCTTTAATTACAGTGAGTTAACAGATTTATTAGGAGAAAAACATAACATTCAATCACTTGCTGTATCAGAAAGAAACGGTTTAGTATTTAGAGGACAAGTGGATTTCAATAAAGAAAATAATGCTACATAAGTACAATATAAAATATACAAACTGTATATATATATATATATATATATATATATATATATATATAGTTAAATTTATTTATGATGTCATATTTATGATTGTCATTTTTTACATAGAATGAATAACAATGTAATTGACAATGAAGACCTTGAAAACAATCCTGGTCCACCAAATATTCTTGCGCCTTTGAAAATATACAAACTGTAAAAACAAATAAACTACAAATTAATAAAAATAGAATACGACAAAATACAACGAGTTCATAAATAAATGTCAAGCTGTTTTAGATACATATATTTCTGAAAGAAATAATGAAAGACAACATAATGAAAGCATATGAATGCAGATTCTAGAAGAATTTAAAAATATTAAGAAAATTCAAGAAGATTTTGTCCACTCCGTAAAGAAACAATAGGCCATATCGAATGCTAAAAGAGATGAAAACATTAAAGTTCTTAGAGAAATTGCAAAAAATATCGAATAAATTGCTACATTTTCATACAGTATAGATGTTTAATTTATGTTTATCCATTAACGCAAAAAATATGGAGATCGCTTATTTCTGTATTTCTATATTTTTAATATTTTTTTGTTTTATTTCTATATTTTATTAAATATCTTGTTGCTTGTCGTATTTTATTTAATTTCAGTCTAAGTATAAAGTCTGAGTTAATATATAAAGTAAAGGAAATGGTTAAAGGAATATGTTTAGTTATGTTGATTTTTAATAATTAACTTTAATCTCTGAAAAATACTTATAATATTTTGAAGTTTGAAGTTTTTAAATATTAAGTTTTTTATTCTTAATAGTACAAATATTTTAATATTTTTTTGTTTAGAAAGTTTATGTTTGTTACTAAAAAAAGTATTTGTATTATCAAAAGTAGTTTGTATTATTAGAACTAATATATATGGCAAGTGCTATCGTTCCTATTAAGTTCCTATTAAGTTCCTATTAAGTTTAAATAAAAATAAAGCAATACTTCCAATTAAAAAGCTTTTTTGAAGACAAATTTATCCTTCATAAGAAAAATGTTTGTAATATTACACTCAGTCAGTTATGTTATGACTTTCAACACTTTTGTGATGAATGTATAAAATATATTTTTTATATATAATATAAAATAAATAAATTTATGAAAAATAGTAAAATAGTTTTATTTCAAAGATATTATATGTTAATACAAATAAATATATAATACGAAATATAAAATTATAATAATAAAATAAAATAATGATAAAAAATATAGTAATAAAATAAAAGTATTTTCATTATAATTTCTCTATTTGACATATAAAATATATATTTATATATCTCGAGCAATTAATTGGCGACATAACTCATCTCGTAAAATGCGGCCACATTCATTCCCAGGGATAATTTCATCATTATTATTTCTAATAATCTTGGCTTCTGAATCAGGATAATCATCTTCATACGGAGGTTTTAATAATTCTATTTCGCCTGCGCTTGCTAAATTATATAAAACACAACAAGCATGTATTATTTGCACTATACGTACAATATTTCGAAGTTTAAAATGATATAATTGTCTAAACCGTTGTTTTAAAATGCTGAAAGCATTTTCAACTACACGGCTGAACTCAATCGATTATTAAAATATCTCTGCGCTCGTGTAGATGTCCGTTATCTCTATATGAGACCATTAAGTATTCCGAACAAGGATAAGCACTATCTCCAACTATATAAGAGCCTCTTAAAATATTTTAAAATATTTTATTTACATAAGTATTTTTATATAATTTTTTAATGTAATTTCATATAAAATAAATAAAAATAAATAAAAATACTTAGATATAAATACAAATAAATATAAATTTAACTTAAAATACTTAGATATTTAATAAATATTATTAAGTACTAAAATAATTATATATAGTATTCTAAATATTATTAACTTAAACAAATATCCTGAAGATATTCGTATAAATGAGATTCCTGAAAAATCCTTGCATCGTATACAAATCCGGGATATCCAATGAACGCATCTAAAAATTTCATTTTGTGAAATTCCACTACATCTTGCATATGAATTGAAAAATATTGTTTCTTATTAATGTATTTTGATCTTGTGTTGGTTTATCAATTCGGATGTGCGTGTCATCCACAGCCTATACACAAATTTAATTTTAAGTTTGGCATACATATGTAATTTATACATGACGTTTGCACAAAAAAGTTATATAAAACACAAAAGTAAATTATACCAATAATTCCAGGAAACTGTTTTTCTCTAAGAAAATATGCCATTGTTTCTTCTTTTTCTTGTAATGTAGGAAATCTTATAATATGTGGAGCAAGCTGCATTAAAAAATTTGTTACCCTTGTTAAAAGTTCATACAGTGTACTAATTGTAATATCAAATCGATCCACTACGTCACGATATCTTGCGCTTTCGTGACCAAGATACCACAAGTAAGTTAAAATGTGTATGTTTTCTGATGAAATTGATGCATATCCTGCGTATTCTGCAATATATATTGAATGGATTTAAATAAATGAAATTACCATGTAACCAATTACTATGTAAACAATTTAAGAACTTAATTTAAATTACAATCTGTATTTTATTTATTATAAAAATAATTAATAATACATTTTATATTTACTATAAATAATAAAATACTTTAAAATACTTTTGTAAAGACATAAAAATTGGCGATATTGTAAAACGACCAATGAGATTATAAACAACTGCATGAGATAAACGAAAATGCATTACAAAATCTTTTTCAATATAATTTCAGACTATAGTTTCTACGCTATGTTAACTTTAATATGATGAACACGTTATATAATACTAATCGCAAGAATTGTAGTATTTCATCATCTAAAAATTATAAACAAGAAAACAGAAATTATAATTATAATCATCAATTTAATAAATATATTAATATATTAATATATATTTAGTATATTTATTATTAGTAAATAGTAAATACTTTATTATTTAACAAGTAGAGCATTGATGTATATATTATTAATTTTTACATACCGTCATCGTATAATAATATGAACGGAGGTACTGGAGCTGATAAAATTATTTCGTCATCGTATATATCCATTGTTTCTAATATTTCAGTTCTAATATTTCAGCAATATTTTCTCTAATATTTCCATGCGTTATTTTAATAGTTTATGCACTTTAATGTTTGAGCTATTTCGTACAAATAACTAAATAAATTAGTACTTTTCATATTACTAGTATATCCAGATAATATAGACTTATCGCACTTGAATTCTAGTGATTCATAGTACTAGTAAACTAGTACTAGTAAACTAGTACTATGAATCACTAGAATTCAAGTGCGAAAAGTACATGCAACAAGAACAAACCTATTTTCAGATGCAAAAAGTATTCTTTGTATCTAAAGAAATTCTTTTTGCATCAGAAGAAAATGAATTCATTGGTGATAAAAAAATGAATTCTTTTTAAACTTTCTATATTACCTGGATATACTTTGTCTTTATTTACTACATACTAAATTATATATACTAAGTGAAATATTTATCTATTAAATGGAAATTGTTCGGGTATTGCTACAGATGGATCATCGTATTCTTTACATTGGAATTATTTCAAATATAAGTATCATGAGTACTACCAGGGTAATGTGCGTTTGTATTCATAATTTTTAGACGCAATCACAAATCTGTAATAAAATGCAATATATAACTGCAATACATTTACAAAATTTAAAAAATTGAAATAGTTTATTGAATATATATTAAACATAATAAATAATATTAAAATTATTATTACTAATTAAGTATTAATTGAGTGATATCCTTTCCTGTTTACATATATATCATTACCTATTGAACCGCGCCTGCTCCTGCAAAATTTGTCATGCAATCAGACATACTGCTTAATATGTTGATGCAACACCCTGTACAGGATTATTATTTCCTGTCGGAGAAAAAATAGCAATATGGATACAATCGATTGTGCCAAGAAATTCAAATTTTCTGTAGAATCTAAAATAAAAAAAAATATTATTATTAATTATTATTATTAATATTATTATTATTTAAATATTATTAATATTATTATTAAATATATTATTTATTTACAAAAATTATAAAATATTATATATAAAAACATTAATTTACTATTTACAAAAATAGTATATACAAAAATTTACAAAATAATTGTATTGACGTTTCATTTTATTCTCATATTATAGAAAATATCTAGCAAAATGTTAACCAAATGTTAGCAAACTGGCAATAGATTTAATCAGAAAATGTTAGCAGACTGACTTCATCTGAGATCTCATTCTGCTTACATTCTATTGACAGAACCTGTTGACTTGATTCTATGTAGCAAATATTTATATGATTGTCAATTTCCCATTGCATTCATAATAAATGTAATAACAAGACAAGAAATTATAAGCCAATGGATCAAATTTCCTTTAACTTTTGCAAAAATAAATGAACTGCAAACACAATAACTACCCCGATAGTCAAATCTGAAAGGACAGATTATGTGCAAAGTCTGTTATAAATTTCTGATGTTAGAAAGCCAACAGATTGCTAACAGATTCTGTAATATTTAACAATGTTAGCAAACTGCTGTCAGAAACCTGACAGAATCTGTTGACATTTTGTGCCAGCAGACTGGCAGCAGAAATTAAGCAGATCCTGCCATCAAATTGTGTCGCGCAGGTCCTGCTCGCTTTCTGCTGCCAATCAATCTGATGGTAGACTGCAGCAGGGTCTACTTGATTTCTACCATTCAGCCAATCTGCTGATACAGAATGTCAACAGATTCTGTCAGCAGTTTGCTAACATTGTCAGATATTACAGAATCTGTTAGCAATCTATTAGCTTTCTAACATCAGAAATTTATAACAGACTTTGTGCATAATCTGTCCTTTCAGGTTTTGACTATCGGGGTAGTTATTGTATTTGCAATTCATTCATTTCTGTAAAAGTAGAAAGAAATTTGATCCATTGACTCATAATTTTTTGTCTTGTTATTACATTTATTATTTCATGAATGCAACGGGAAACTATTGGTTGACTGACAACCATATAAATTTTTTTCCAATATCCATCTGATAAGAGCTACTTGCAACAAATCGCAATGCTGTCTGAATGTATAAAAAAATGGCTGTTTATGTATATCATTTATGTATATCGTATATTATGTATGCCATTTTTTATTTTAGAATAATTACCTTAGTGGTGGAATCGATTGCAGATATCCTTGTTTGAGGAGTTAGATGTGGTATCATTAATAAGATTGATAACATATCTTGCTGCAGCTTTACTTAAACGAAATAATGTAATAAATTGCTCATTAGACAATTCAAAAAGGACATTCCTAATATGGAAAATTCTCCTTCGTTGTTCTACTATTTCAGCATTTTTTGATTAGAGATGCGCACGAAACGAGATGAGATGAGATTTCTACAATTTCGATTTCGATCTTAAAAAAATCTCGAAATATGCATATCGATCTCGCATTTTCGAGAATCTCGAATATATGATCTCGATCTCGATCTCGAATCTCGACGCCTTCTTGACGAGATTAGCGAATGCAAAAATTTCAATCTGGTATCCTATGATAGTACATAAAGTATATTCGTCGTCCTAAGAATAAGAGATTTATAGTACGCTATCAAATAAATATAAATGTAAAACTACTGTATGTAAAACATGGTGGAGAATATCTTATGATATAGGGATTCTTCTCAGAGCTGTTAGATTTGGGAAATTTACAGCATGCCACACAAGCGAACAATCCGTGTACGTGTGCTCGTGCCGATTCGCGCCACTTCGATTAACGTCGGGCAATGGAAGAGGGCAGCTGTACTGCTGATTCTTTCTCTGCTTGTCTCTTTCTGTTTGTTTCCTGTCTTTCTTCTTTCTTAAGCGATAGCTAAAGCGTACGCGATTTTTCGACTACGCTTGTCCCTCCGCTCACACACACACACACACACACACACACACACACACACACACACACACACACACACACACACACACACACACACACAATTACATTAATTTTTTTAATAAATAAAGGATATATATATATATATATATATATATATATATTCTTTATTTATTAAAAAATTAATGTAATTACAAATTTAATAAAATAAATGTAATTATTTATTAGGACAAATATAGTTATATATTTTCCAATGAATAAATATTTAAAGTAAATATAAATGTATTAGAAAATGATAAAAAGCAGGAGCATAAATAAATAAGGAAAAAATTCACTTTTAGCCAATATGTACGCATTTTTCTTAAAAAAAAAATCTTCATTTTCAATATAAGAAAATGACTTATTTTTAATACAGAAAACGATTAAAAGTTAACTTCAGTGTTATTTGTTTTGTAACTATTCAATGAGTACACTTTTTATTTCATCAATCGCAAATATAAATAACATTAAAAAAAGTAAAAATATAAATGTAATAAAGGAAAGTACTATTATTGTAGTAGCAATTTTATTGCAGTTTCATTAATAGATTACGTACATATTGTTGCTCAACGGGAACCGCGAGAAGATGATGGTCTCTTTCGTCAAAAAAATGTTTGTTACAACACAACGTGTTGTATTTTCAAAAAATGAATGTATAGAAAAGGATAGAGAGTAGAGATAGAATAGTAGAAAAGATAAATGGAAAGAAAAGAGATAGGAAAAATATAGAAAGAAATTGCAGGATAGAAAGAAAAAATAGAAGGAAAGAAGAAATAAAATATAAAAGAATAGAAACAAGAGATAACAAGAGAGATAGGATGATAGAAAGATAGAAAGAGAGAAAAAAAAAGGTTACTTTACAAGATTTATAACTCATGACAAAATTTCATTAAGAAAAATAAAATCATTTGGAAAATAAGATTACGTCTATAAATAAATAAATAAATAAATACGTTAATATATATGTATATATAAAATTTATGTGTGTTACATGTAAATAAAATATGTGTTTGTTTTGATACAAGTTCTCAATAAATTTGCCAGGTGTTAATGCTGCTTAAACTTAAATTTTGATTTATTTTATCAAACGTCACATGTACTAAAATGTTTCTTTTTATTCAAGAAGCGCTCAAAACTGTAATTATTTAAATTTTATTCAAATGTATTTAACTAAAATATAGATCTTGATTTATATCACAGATAACGTGTTATAATGTTTGAAAAATAACAGCAAAAGATACATATTTCTATGCAATTTTAATATCAATATACAATTTTAGTATCAATTTTCGTATCAATATAAACAACATTATAATTATTGTTGCATCGTGTCATAAGGTGAGCCTACATTTCGTAAAAGAACGCACGTAAGAATAATAAAATTATTAAGCAATAATTATCCCTGACTAATTTATCATATTCAGCGCAATATCTTCTATGGATTCCTTCTTGTAAGGGTACTTTATTTAATATAACATAAATGTATACAATATGAATAGTAGTACAATATTACAATAAAATTTTTCAAGAGAAATCTTTCTTACCGCCAAGAAATATATATAAAACTCAATATCACTTATTCTATTAAACTTATATTTGATTGCATAATGATGACAAAAATGTGAAAATTCTTTTGAAATGAATTATTTCTTATATTTAAGAAATTATTTTTTTGAGTATAATTTTGAAATTAATTAAATATTTTTTATTTTCAAAGAAACGGCTTGTACTAATTATGTAATATTATAGCTTACTTATTATGTAATATTATGTAATATTATATTGTAATATTATTATGTAATGTATAGATATGTATGTATATACACATACAAAATCTACATATGTGTGTATATACATATATGTGTAAATTACATATTTTTGTGATAAATGTATTTAGCTTTATATTAAAAAAAAAATTATTAAATTAATTTTGAGACCATTGTTACTATTACTTTTTAAATTTGCTAAATGTTAATTAAATTTTTAAAAAATGAAAAATGATTGCAGATTGTCACACATTTAAGTTAAGTGATATTAATAATTATATGTATGATATTATTATATCATGTTATATAGAGCCAATATTTCATAAAATAATGTATTAATTTGATAATTATGTCATCAACAACTAAATATAATTTGATATGCAAAACAAATTCTTCATTTATTTCAAGAAACATATCAATATCAAAAAAAATAAATAACTGTTAATGAAAATTTAAAGATCAAATACATTGAAAAACGAAAAAAAATTATAAGAAAAGCAATTTCAAGTATAATTTATCTGCTCTTTTATGTATTTGAAGAATTTATCAAAAAAATTTCTCAGTCTTCCCTTTTGTTTTGCAATAGACTAACTTTCATCACTAATGGATTTGGCAGAAAAGCTGTGCATTTAGTCAAGTCTGTATATGGATTGAGTAGAAAAATTGAAACATTATTTCAATACTTTTCTATGTAATTGAAGAAACGATTTGTCGAGGTAATATAATTAATATAATTATTTTAAAAAATAGTAAAAATAAGTAATTAAGGAAGTAATAAAAAATAGTAATTCATTATATATTATGATTCATGATATCATTATATATTATGATTATGATTCATTGTTACTTTATTATACAGAACTTATTAAACTTATATTTCTTTAATATACTGAATTTCTTTATCTTTAACTAGAAATTAAATCCAATCATCCATTAAAATATTTAACTGACTACATTAAGTAAAATTTTACTAACTGTTAATTGCTTTATACAGGATAAATAACTTTGCTTAACTTGTTTTTATATGAATCAGAAACAAAAAAATTCAATATATTTAAAACTAATAGATAATTATTGCTAATAAATAACAAGTTATCAATAGGAAAAGATAAATCATTATATTATTCTTTATATCTGATATTAATTTCAATATTTATTTCTTTAATACCTCACAGAGACATGTTATTAAATGTGTTGTCTAATTTCAATTTCTAATTCAATAGGAATTATGTTACGATGCCTTATGTTTAGTGTCAGAAGTCGTATATTTTCAATAAGCATTTGCATAGCTTTCCTGCATAATATTTGAAAAATTATTATATACTCACTTTATTTGAATATATTTTCAATTTTCATTATTAAATGTGTTGTCTAAGTTTTAAAATAACTTTCAAAAGTACATAAAGTTGCATTTATCTATAAAAATTGCGAAATTTATTTTCTGGTATACTAAATCTGAAGTATCCCGTGATCTCCTTCACATTTTTAGCATTGTATTTTTTCGATATTACATAAATATCATTGCTATTAAACTATTAACAGAACAATCGTTTCTCTTTATCAACAACAATTTGATTTCATTTTCTTATATGAAATTTTGTATCGAATCCATTCACACGAATAATAATCGTATCGAATCCATTCACATGAATAATAATAATCGTATTTTTACGAATGAAATTGACTGTAATTGGATAAATTGCTCACCTTTATCATTTTTGCTCAATCCAAAAAACCATAAAGCCTTTAACTTTACTATGTTGTCAATCAACTCGAATTTCTTTAAGAAAATTCATTGATTTGCTAGTAAAATATCTCGTTTATCTGGATACAGAATTAAATATATTTTCATGATCTTATTATTCGAATATACAGGGAAGACATGAAGTACTGGAACATGATACCCTGAAAAACAAAGAGAGGATGAATTACGAAAGATTTGGAAAGAAATAAAATTAACAAACGCACGCATGCATGCACACATGCAGAGTGGGGGAAAAAGGTTCCGGCTTATGAAATATCTAATGCCAAATATTTCTAACATTTCCAAATTCGTTCAGTCGCATTAGATAGATATATATTTATTTCTTGCCTTTCGGCTTTAAAAAAGTTCTACATTGATCTTATATATAAAACAATATATAAATCTAAGACATATTAACATGATACATAAACATTTTCTTAAGCTTATTTACTTTGGTTAAATCTCTTTCTGACTTTGCTATCTGCTATCTGCTATTTTTCTACTTTTCTGTATTTTCTTTGGATTTGTTCTCTTTCCTTGCTTTTATGATTTTCTTCATCCAACTGATTCCTTCCCTCTTTTCTCCTAGCAGCTGATTTATTCTTGTGTAATTTCTCTCTTCTCTACTATACATTTTGTCACTAAATGTTTTAATGTTTCAACCTCAATATGACACAGCCTACATACGTTCTTATCCTGTTCGCGTCAGTATCTATTATTAATTCTTCGTTTCCGCATCTAAAGCTCGCAATAATTCTGTAAAAATCTTTATAACTTTATATCTTTCTACCTTTATACCTTTATATTCCTTAAATATCCCTAACATAGTTCTTTATATCGTACATAGTTCTTTATATCTTTTCCCATATTTCGAATCCTGGATTTTGTTATGTTGTATTTGTTTTTATACTTCTAGGTCCCTTGCCATTAGTATGTTTACAACCTCACGCTCTTCCTCGTTCAGTCAGATTATAATTATAATGTAGAGATTAAACATACCTGATTTTCAACCGGTAAAATGTACTGTTAGTGCCATCCGCTTATCTCAGCATTTTGCAGACAAAAAGAATAGAGCACTCTCTATCTCTGCCAGATTCTGTAATTTTATAATTGCTTTATTTTCTTTTATTAAACATCCAACTATTATCTTTTATAGATTCCTCTCTTGTCAAATATGTTCGTGTTTATGAACATGTGTTCACTGTCCGTGTCTCGCTAGTCATGCATCACTAACAAGCCGAATACTGAATAACCGATCATATGGATCGATATATAACAGCCACGACCTATGCGTGTCTAAAAACACATAAAAAATACACATGCCATAATAACACATTAACATGAGCAATGTAATTTTTTTATTGTAATTCACACCACGTTATCTGCGGCATTTTAATGCATTGTAATTTTTGCGCATAAATTTTGTATCATGATTATATATTTTATTGCTGTTGTGACTACCTGGCATGTAATGAACGAAGATATTAATAAGAGAAACATGTTATTTTTGTTAAAAACATTTGTGTATAAATTGATAAAGATAAAGAGAAGCCATACCAAATACGCATACTCAAATGTCATATGTTGTTTAATATTGTTATAAACTATCAAATTTTCACACATAATCAGCAAAAAATTATGTTATGTATTCGAAAAAAAAATTCATGTCAACAAAGTCCTATTATGAGAAGCAAGGGAAATCTTGCCTCATCTCAATCAAGCACTCCATCGTGAAAGGCAAGGGAAATGCACTTTAATCAGTTATCAAAGGGAACGGAAAATTATTTATGTCCATGTTGTTGTTCCTGGAAGTAGCGCTAAGAATAGAATTAAAATAAAAAATAAATTTAATCTTGTAGAAAAAATGGAAATATACTAACTATAATTGTAATTTCTTATAAAGAAATATTACAAAATTTCTGCTATATTCAAAATATATTTCGTTATATCTATTGACAGATAAAGATAGTAAATTATCTATTATTAAAAACTTTTAATAAATTTGGCACCGGCTTTTTATTTGTTTTATTAGCTCAGAAAATACTTCGACATCTTATCTTTCTTTTTTCTATCATTTATGTGTATCCAATTCGAGATGATAATCACATTTTAAAGGACTTGTAGAATTTAAGAAACTTATTATAAAGTTTATATTCACAGCATAATTAGAAAAAATAAAATCACAAATCCATAATTTCTTTCAATATTTGATAATTTAAAAATTATTACATAAAAATTATAATTATTGCTTCATTAAAGGAGTATTTATTCGTTGACAATATTCAACAAACTCCTCATGAATGTGAAATGACAATATTAAAGCAAATGTAATATTTATATGAAAGCGATTAATTAATTAAAATAAATATGAAAAAATAGCAAACATCTTTTTTGAACTAATTTTTTGACAAGTGACATTTTTCTATATTCAAATCCCGAAAGAAATAAATATAAAAAGAAATAAAGATAATCATAGCAGGTATATATTTAAGAGACGCGAGACAGACGCATTTAAAATATGGATTGATATCTCGCTATGAAGCGCTATGATTTCTCATGAGATGTACATCCATCAATTTTTCACTTAAAAGAACTTAATTTATATTATCAGGGACAAAGTCTTAAACGATCTTTGAAGAGTACGTGCGGATGGATAGGCGAGGTTTTTATAAATAACAATACTTGATAATAAACATTTAATCAAGAGATTAATCGATGTAATACAAAATGTAATACAAAATAATAAAGAAAAGAAAAGATTTAAAACACAATCAAATGTATTATTAACGTATTATTAATCGAAGGTTTAAAAGTAAAGTAAAAATAAAAAATAAAAAGAATAAAAGAGAAAACGATCATTTAACACAGAATAATGCATTTAACTATGTGTAAAGGTTTATCTGCAGGTGTACACTAGTAGTATACTCAGAAGTTATCAGACGGAAAATGACTTTAGCTCTAAATAATTAAATCGCGCCCGGATTTTATAACAGTATCAATAAATAAACGAAATATAAAGTAGATATGTGATTTGAATTAAAACAACGCAATACAATTAATAACGATATTCACTAAGTTTAAATTGCTTATGAAGAATAATATGTTGTCGGAATAAAAATAATAATTTAAAATTTGCTGATATTAGCACAAGTTTTTGAATGAAATCAGCGAAAGCCTCCATTTGCTGATTGTAGCCTGGATGGAATAGGCGATGTTCGGCTGTAGTAGGTTAATACTAGATGCGGGATTAACACTACCCAACATTGAATTTAGCCGAATCAATATCAAATAAGAAAGAATGTATTAGGTGTACAAAAAAGTTCTGAGCTTTTTTTTGTAAAATTCAATCTTTATTCAAAAACAAACAAAAAAATATTAATCAGCGAAATATTCCCCGTTTGCATCAACGACCTTTTGCCATCTTTCGGGTAGTTTGCGAATTCCTTGACGATAGAAACTCACCGGCTTCGAAGCGATAAAGTCATCAATGCATTTTTGTATCTCTTCAAATCTCACGAAATGTGTATCAGCCAAATGATGCTGCAGCGACCGGAATAGGTAATAATCGGAAGGCGATGTCTAGGCTATACGCGTGCGGGAGAAGTTCCCAGCCTAACGCAAAGATATGGTCCTGAGTCGCTTTCGCAACATGTGGTCGAGCATTGTCATGAAGCAAGATCACTTTACGTCCTTAGTCAGTAAATGGCCTCTTTTCTTCTAATGCATCGCTCAAATTGTTGTTGGTAGCGGTCTGCCGTGATTGTTTCACCCGATTGTAACAAGTTGTAATACAACACACTTTTCTAATCCCACCAAATACAGAGTAAAACCTTCTTGGCGTGGATATTGGGCGATGTCGAAGGTTGACCAGGGTCAATTCATGATTTTCTACGTTTAGGGTTATCATAAAGAATCCATTTTTCATCGCCTGTAATGATTTTGTGCAAAAAATCTTTTTTCCGGAATTTTGAAAGCAAAGTGAGTGCAGTGTCACGCCGACGATCTTTATTGTCTTCGAACAATTCATGCGGAACCCATCTGCCTTCCTTCTGAACTTTTCCCATCGTATGTAAACGTACGGAAATGGTTTGCTGCGTAACGCAGTAAGTTGTTCTGCAAGCTCCTTTTCAGTTTGCGTAGAGTTTATATCCAGCAGTGCTTGCAATTCGTCCGTTTCAATCTTTTGAGGGCGTCCAGCACGCGATTCATCTTCAAGACTGAAATCTCTTTGGCGAAATTTTTGATACCATTTTTTACATGTAGTATGACTTACAGCGTTCTCTCCATATGCAGCACAAATCATTGCAATGGCTTCAGCAGCATTTTTCTTCAGATGAAACGCGAAGGATGGAAAATCGAATATGCTTTTTTGTTATTGCCATCGTGAACACTATTGATTTTTGAGGTTATGTGCATCAAACGCCGTATGACATTTTAGAAGGCCAAATGTCAACGCTTTAAAATCGCAAAAGGGTGGAAAGATATATAAAATTTAAATTGTTATTTCGGTTGTATGAAATCTAAAGCTCAGAACTTTTTTGTACATCTAATATATATATATATATATATATATATAGCTAGAAACAAAATTCATATGTAGCTCTATATATATATATATATATATATATATATATATATAGAGCTAGAAACAAAATTCATATGTAATATATTAAATTTAATTATTAATAATAATCTTAACATGTGCAATTTTAAAATATGCAATGTGCATGTATTTATGACTGTTAAACAAGTATTATATATATGTATGTGTGTGTGTGTATATGTGTGTGTGTGTGTGTGTGTGTGTGTGTGTGTGTGTGCGCGTGCGTGCGCGCGCGCGCGCGTGTGAGTGATCACATAGAGACAGAACTCATTTATAATACATTATATAATGATGTATAATTTTGTATAACTTCTTTTTTCAAAACTATTTCAAAATATTGTGCAATATGAATATTATTAACATAATGTAATATTCTGTTTATTTTTATTCTCTCAATCGATGTATCTATATACATACATATATCTATATATGTTCTACTTGATCGATGTATGTATCTGTATATACATACATATATCTATATATATTCTACTTGAACATATTAGGATATAGTTTACTAACTTAAAAAGATTTCTTCATTTGACACAGCAAACTATTACAAATATATTTCATGATTTTTTTTGCAAAAATGGAAAGATTTACGAGGTGTTTTTGGATATTATTTAATGATGTTTGAAGAATGTTTGTAAATTTTTACATGTGTGTAGTTATAAATATATATATAAAGAATTACTGTACATATATAGATTTAGAAATATTCTTCAAACATTAACCATTAATTCCCAAAAATAATCAATCCCGTGAATCTTTCTGTTTCCGCAAAAAATCATCGAAATATGCCCATTTTTTGTTGCGTCGAATGAGGAAACTCTCTTAAAGTAAAATATTTTACTTTGCATATTTTAATCAACTTTCAACATTACTTTATTACATTTCTTATTACAGAATTCTTTTCAGAAAGGATCTTTAATTCTTTTCAGGATGTGTATGACAAAACATTAAAAACTAATCCGAAAAGCGTTCATTCATGTAAATTTTTATTTAAGTTAAATAAAATATTATTTCCAGTTTATAAAAACTAAAAAGAAATAAATATTGCATAAAATATCAAAGATACCAGAATTAAGAATAAATAAAAAACAAATTAGATAAATATGAATATGAATATGACTAATATGAATATAGTATATATCTTAATTATAAAATATAATAATAACTCACAAAAATTGATATATTGAAGCACCGACATAGATAAATTGTCATTGGAGTAATGATAATCAGTACTATCAGTATAATGTATGTTAGAAGACAAATTAGTAAAAAATGAATTATTACTCTTCTGATTCTTATGTGAATGCTGCTGATCGGATGGAACAGAAAGATCTGTACCGGGATAATTGTATATAGAAGAAGTATTATGAGAATTATTATAACAGTTGTACTGAAAAGGAAGAGAAGAAACAAAAGGAAGTTCAGAATGAGGAACGGCTATGGGGTGGAGTTGTTGATAAGATGGGACATCGGCATACAAAGTAGCATGTTTTGTAGAAGATAGCTCATGGAGTTTTTTAGAATCTATTGATACTATGTTGAGACTCTTCAGCATTCGGTTTCGTTTCATGATTTCTGAAAATACAATAATATTAATCTATAAGTCTACAAACAATGATATATATATTTTAATTTATCATTTTAAATCATGGATAATCAATTTAGCTGTGTATATAGTATGAAAAGATGTAATACAGAAAATAATACCTTTTGTCATACAGGATGCAAAGATGAAATATTGTTTTCTGACTAACTGAACTATTATTGATATCTTTTACAGGCATTTTATCCACTGATATGTTACACTGAATCTCTTGTAAAGTTTTTCGATGGGTACTCTAAAACAACAAATTAATATAAGTTAAAAATAATATTTTTTACTTTTAAATTTGTTACATTGTGTAATTGAAACCTATAACAATAAGGTTTTGACAGTATGAAAACCTCGATGGTGTTTTATTTATATTGTTTTTCATCTTTACTGTCTCTTAGTCATGAAAATGTCAGAAAATCGAGGCTATAATTGTTGTCTTTTCTGTCTAGATATTTGTTCGTATTTTCTATTTATAGTATCTATGAATTGTGACTATGACAAGCCTGGGAAGTTGTGTGTGTAACCAAATCTATTTGAGACATAAAACAGACATAAAAAGAAGGAAAATGATAAATTACGCTGATAAAATAAATTACTTTCTTACAATAAAATCTACTAAACTAACACTAAATGATTTTTTATGTTAATCAATTTAACAAGATCAAAATAATAGAAAATATTATTTTACAGATGTATGTCTTAATGCAATTTACAATAATAGTAAGCCTAGTTATGATAATAAACTAGTATATTATATACAACTGTTATTCAAAAAATGCAATTAAATATAATAATAAGTAATAATAGTAAATAATTAATAATAAGTCTTTTAAAAACTACTAACATTTTTGCTCTAATACTTTCTATTAAATTTTAATACAATATAATAGAAATCATTATTAATATTCATTGTTATAATACAATTTTAAAAGCAAATATATAGTAATCTTAAATAAATTAGAATGAAATTGATACAAAGTTGATGATAAAGATAATCTCAGATAAATTGATATATTAAATTTATATGAAGCAATGAGAACAATTTATATTTTGTTTGTGTGCAATGTTAAAAGCATTAAGTTAAATTATGGAGAAAAAAAAATAATACAATATAGCGATTGAAGAACATGTTTTGAAGAATGCCTTTTTTTACCGTGGGAAGCATAAGCAGAAGCTTCTGAAAACTATGCTTTTTCAAACATTTTAATAATTACACGAATCATTGTTTTTGGATCAAGTAATGCATTATCAACTTCTCTCTTTCTATTCCCATTGACATTCTGGGCACAAGCTGCTCCAGCTTTTAAAATAATTCTGGATCGTGCAGCCTTCAATATATATATATATATATATATACCACCAGATCCTTTCTGGAGAGAATTCTTTAAAAAAACTCTTTAAAAAAAGATTATGTATAAATTATACATAAAGTCATATTAAAAATTGATAAAGCATGCGAAGTAAAATATATTATTTTAAATTGCTATACCTTAGCATGTTCAGATGGGATAGGTAGCAAATCGATATACATCGATTGAGGTAATGCATTATTGGAGGAAATTGTTCTGTAAAAAAGTCAGAATCAGAAGTATTAATACATAACATAAATATTGCAAAGTATTTTTTTTAAATATCAAAAATTGCAGCACATAAAAATTATTAACATACCTTGCTTTCAACCACCTCCAAGATATATAGTTAGTCATGTAGCAATACGGTCACGTATTAGTATAGAGTGGGTTTCTTAAAGCAGAAGAATCGTTGAAGAGTGAAATAAGGAATTAAATTATAATAAAATGTTAGAATGAAAGAAAGTGAAATAGAAATTCTACAATTTTATGCAATTAATACACATTCCATAACATACTGTATTTGGTAAAAAAGAGAAAACACTAAAGTTAACTCTATTTATTTATTGATAAAAGAAAGCATGGAAAGTGGGATATGATTACTTGATTTTATTTCCTGACATACTTTTGTTTAAAGTTAAATATAAAAAATAAAATCTATAATAAAAATACATATATTGAGATGAATGAATTTATAAGTTGATATCAAATTCTTTAATTGTGAAACACTAATTTATTTTGTAAAGAACAATTTTTATAAATATTATTTCAATCCAAATAAAATTACCACAAAAAAATATCAAAAAAGACTAAACATATTTATAATAATCTGATCTGGAATTTAGCAGTTCTTGTTAATAAAATATTGTTATAGAAACATACCACTGTTCCAAAATTACTAATCCATCAAGATTTGACGAAGAATGCTTATGTAACACTGTTTCTTCCTTTTTTTATTAACTTCTTCTTCTGAATCTTTATGACAATCATCTTTATGATCAATATTTATATCATTTTCCTCACTTGTAGTTTGATTTATATTTTCAACAGTAATACTGCTTTCGCTTATTGAATCAGCCTCATAATCCGATTTCTTCAAAATCAATTGTGAAGTTGTTTGAGAAAGAGACACTTTTCGTCTCGCTTCTGTTGCTTTTGAATTTTTAATAGAATAATTTCTTTTTTCATTATCTACATCTTTAAACTTGCTTTTAGAAAGATGAAAATTATCTAATTCGACTTGAACTTGATTATGACACTTAAGATTCTTTCTCGCATATTTCAACTCACTTTTTTTTATCTCGTGTAATTTGGGAGGCAAGTTGTATTTCTTCCCAATGGCAACAGCAACTTCATGCTCAGAAGCAACAGAGCCAAATGATTTTTTCAACTTAATTTTTCTTTTTTTGTCATTACTCTTGCCGTTCAATTTATCATCCATTTCTTTAAAAAATTAATCTTCAGCTTCTTCGAGAATCTTTTGATTATCTACCAGACAAACATCTATTTAGAGCAATGCAAAATAGCAATGTAACTTATAACTTTAGAGATTTCAAAAGTCTTTTAAATATCATCTTTAGATTATGCATATTGTGTGAGTACTTTATACTTCTGTATATAATAAAATTTCATGCTTTGTATTATGCTATATAAAAAAATATAGACAAAGATGTATAAAAATAAATATAGACATAGATGTATAAAATATGTATCAAATTCGTTAAAACTTACGATTTCCAAAATGCGAGCTGGAAATGCCTGTTTGCCAAACTTAATCTGAGACACACATCTAGCATGCCGATCCTCTTCATTTACATCGCTTATTTTCATTTTAATAGAGATATGCTGCTCTTTTATCCACCATACCATTTCATTTTATGCTCATTTATAAAAGAAATAGTTTTCTTCTTATCATAAAAACGATTGGCAAAAACAGATTGGCAGGATTTATAAAAGGCGCTTACACTAACGAGACTGACGAAAGACGCGAGACTCGAGTGGAAGGGATGCGCAGTCAGGGAAAAAGCATTGCATGCTTTCTTAGTGCGCATTTCCGCCATTTGATTCTCGTGTTTCTTATCGGTGTTGTCAGCAATTTGTAATCTCTGCCTTAATGTACGGATCTTTTCTTCTACAAATCCTGCCAATTCTAGTATTCTGCAATAGGTCTGCAGTTTTTAACTATCATATAGTTTTGATCCGAAGAAAATTAAACTATTTATACGGCTTTTCTTTTGTGCACACACACACACACACACACACACACACACACACACACACACACACGCGCGCGCGCGCGCGCGCGCGCAAGAAATAATTATATTTTTAGAAAGATAAGTCTGTGCCTAAACTATCACAGCCTTCCTGGATTGTCAATCTTGCCTTTCTTGCGGATATCACTAATCATTTAAATACATTAAATTACTCTTTACAAAGATAAATTAATTATTCATATATTTGATCAAATTAGATATTTTAAAATGAAACTTAATTTATGGATCAATCAATTTCAATCTCAACAGTTGCATTTTTCAAATTTATTATCTGTTGCCATGTATATTCAAGGGTGCGTTCGAAAACATCCCTTACTAGGTGTGAGTGAGGTGATTTAGGAATGCGTTGGCGGGGGTAATTGGGAACTCAGAGAACTATTGGTTTTTGAACGATTCCTGTGTGAAATGTCAAATTATCAAAATGGATAGTGCTGATGAATCACATCGAAAGCATTTGATTTTTTTATAGACTATAGTGATCAGCGATAAATTTTTGAAATATAATTTAAATGTAATAGATGATAGTGATACAGAGGAAATTGATACTATTTTCCTGACAAGATATCGACACAGATTGCGTGGGACACGAAAGAAGCCATTGCACATTATAAATTATGTAGACAGAACTGTTCCAGGTCTAACGGTAAAACAATTTCGTGAGCATTTTCGCATGATTCCTGATATATATGAGATTCTAGAAGGAAAATTAAATTTTTTACTAAACCATAAGAATCATTTGGGCAGACCTATCATTCTTGTTCGCAAACAGTCTGCATTGTGGCTTCTCGCTACTCCTAATTCTTACAGATAAAAATGCTCCATGAAAGTAAGACACTTTATTTTTTAATTTATTGTTGTCAGTAATGCTGTAGTGTACACTACAGGTCTATAGATGAGCGATTTGACATAGGAAAATCATCTGCAAGTGATTCTTTTATGAGAGTTGTTGAAGCCTTAATGATATTGCTGTTGACGTCATTGTCTGGCCCCGAGACCGGCGTATTGCTGTTCAAGAGAAGTTTCAGTATTGGAAAGTTACCATATGTAATAAGAGCTATAAATGGAACAAACATACTAATCAAAGCTCCAAAGGCATTTTGATGGAGAAAAAAGTGGAACAGAATAATAATTCCGTTTTAATTTTTCTCTGTAAAGTGTTTGTCATACAGAATCTGAAAAAGAAGAACAGATTTCCTTTTACTATTCCATTCTATTTCTATCTCTATTAGGGTACACCTTTAGAATAATATTTCTAGCTAAAGTCTGATTTTTCCAAAATCGGTTAATTTTAATCTTGTTGATAATACTTTTATTTTCTTTTTCAAAACTTATTTTAGAGATAAAGATATAGTTACTAACGATTACAATTATGTGACATTGGAATATTGGAACAACTTTAAGGTATGATTTCACTTAATATTTATCAGATGTAATGACTGACTATTAAATAGAGAATTCTTAAAGTCTGTCAAAAGTTTAAGAATTCTCTATCTAATAGCCAATCATTATCTGCCTGACATGTTATTAAATGTTAAGTTAAATCCCAACTTAATATATCTTATTTCTAGATAGACGCACACTTCCATGCTCTATAAGTAAAGACAAGGAATACGCAATAACATTACAAGCAGTGTGTGATGCAGAACTTCGATTCTTAGATTGCTTTGTTGGATTTGCTGGATCAGGGGAGATCGGCGTGTTTTTCGAAATTCAGATATATGGAAGGAAGTCAATGCAAACAGAGCATTCTTTTTTGTAGAGCAGGATTATATTATTGGAGACAAGGATTAAGCTTCATGTTTGTCATGGTTGATATCACCATTCATTAATTTAGGCCAACTTACACAAGTAAGATGTTTAAATTAGAGATGGATTGAATAGCATGTGCTTTATAATAGTTAAAAAATTATCTTTTTTTATCCCTTTCTTATATGTTCTAGACTCAGATAAAATTTAACACAGCATATGCCAGTATGAGACAAGTTATTGAAAGAGCATTTTTGTTGCTAAAAGGTAAATGGAGACGACTAAAATTCTTGGATATAAATCGTGATGACATGATTCCCTTTGTCATTCTGGCAAGTGTACTACACAATATTTGTCTTGATAATGGATTGGAAGATTATGAAGACTTTTTATTATCGAAGGACACGATGATGACAATGATGATGTTTATAATAATCATTTTAATAGGCAACCAGTAAACTTCCAAGACAATCCTGAGGGTATATTAAAACGACAATATCTTTCTATTGTCATTTGCTGATTCAGACTCTACATCAAAACACAGGGTTGCCTCGCTTTTTTATATCCCACAGAATCTATGCCGATATCTTGTCAGAAAAATAGAAAGCATTTCCTTGTCTGTATTACTATCACTTGTCTGTATTTTTGTTTATGTCTATATTAATGTGATAAATAAAGTTTTGATATTTATAAATAAAAGTTATTTATTAATTTTATTTGTATTGCATAATATTATTTTCAAATTTTACTACTTATAAGTAATAATTTATATTTGTAATATCACAGCCATTACAAAACTTATATTGCAAAATTATATTGCAAAAATATAATTCAATATCACAGATTCATTTTATAACGAGCTAAAAATATCAAAAATAAAAATCACTTTCAGTCAATAATAAAAACAAAAATAATGTACCATGAACTTCAAATTGCAACAAAATATTAGAAAATGCAAATTAGAAAATTATTAGAAAATTGCAACAAAATATTAGAAAAATAATTTTCTCTACGATAAAAACAAAATATTGATTTAAGAAATAAGTTAGCGCATAGAATTTAGCAATGAAAGCATTTGATATTGCAAAATTAAAATAAATACACACTGCACTGCAATATCAATATTCTGATTACATTTTGTTATTCAATATCAGTATTGAACATTTATGATTTATGTAAAAATTATGTAAAAATATAAATTATAAAAATATAAACAAATTTTCAGTACTAACAATGAATATAGACCTACTCAGATAAACTTGTATAATCGCACAAATATATGCATAAGGAAATTGATCTTTAGGCATATTTATGCAATTATGTAAATTTATTTGAATAGATTGTAACAAAATCTTTTTACTAACTTAAAAAAAAATATACAAAAATAGTACATTTAAAGATTAGACACTATAGTACTATGCGCTATATAAAGTAGAATTAACTTATAATTATAATTTTTCAAGGAGTTTTTTCATAAAATGTTCATATGTTTCTCGTGCTTTGTCCTGACATGCTAATAATTTTTGGTGTCTTCATTCTTTGGCTTCATCACGTTTCTTGTTTTCCTCGCTGATCATTTTTGTCCAAATTTTTAATTCACACGCGTTTCACACGCGTCTTTGATTTTTTTGATTTTTTTTCTTTTATCATCTTCTATATTATCAGTATCGCTGGTTGTATTATCAGTATTAGAAGATGCTGCTAGATGAGATCTCTTTTTCAGATTTAAAGCTAACAGGTTTTAGGCAAGGCTTTTCTCCCAATATCTCCTCCAATTCTTCAAAATATTTGCAGGTTTTCAGTTCCATTCCTGTCTGATTATTATGTACGTTTATACATTTTAGTTATATCTTTAAACTTATTTTCATAATTCTTAGCAGTATATTGCCAGTATTGTTGGCATTTTTCAGTTCCTCACTTATTTTTGTCCATATAACATCATTTCTAATGATACTACTTTCAAACAGCGATTGATGCTGCTTTCATTGAAATGAGTGTCTTTACAGCATTTTATCTTTCCAAAACACAGTAGTTTTTTTTCATCATATATTAGAGTCTCACTTGAAAGCATATTTGTATCATTTTCACAAGTTGATTTTTCGGATTTAGGGAATTCATCAAAACACTGCCAAATTTGCGGGACGTCTGATACTTCAATCATAGTTTTCTATAAAAACAATTAATAAAATACTAAGTCAATGCAAATATCGATATGAGAATAATACAAATTTGATTTCGGGTGAAATTCTAACATTTAATAAAAAGAAACTATCGAAAGATGAAAACGTTGTGAAAGATACTCAGTGGAAGCAATCTTTGTCAATCTTTGTTTGAAAGTATCTTGTTGAAAGTAAAAATAATCTATATTTAAAGATAATTGAGGATCTGAAAAAAGTTAACTATGGCAATATACTGCTAATTGTGAAAATAAATTTAAAGACATATCTAAAGTATATATATATATATATATATATAAGCGTATAAAGGACTATAATACTGTAACCTGTGTGAAGAGTTAGAATGCATACTTTGATAAAATTTTGTACAGAATACACAAATAAATACTTATCCATTTTATCCCATAAAAGTAAACACTCATTCAGCATAATTGCTTCATTTGTAATTTGGTCCCTAATAAGCAATAAGTGCCTCGACAAATTAATTTCTATATTAGACATCTTTTTTTTCCCGCTTTTACATTTATATCTGGGGGTTAATCATGTAACTTTATGTGAAATTTTTCACTTTTTATTTTTCACTTTTTACTTTTCATTTTTTACACCTTGACATTTTGAAACTTTTCACGTACAGCGATTATGTATGTATCTTGGATGCGTGGAAAGTAAAATCATGAAACATAGTTTCATAGGTTTTATAACTAATGAAAATTATTTTATACAGTATTATATACATCTTTTAATAATTTCTGCCTTTCCGCTACCAAGGTACATGAAAAAGTTCACATGAAAAATTTTACATTTTCATGTTTGAGAGAGTTACATGATTCCGCAAAATCGTATATGATCGTAAGTTCATGTGAAACTTTTCACTTTTCACGCCCTAGGGGAAAAGTTACATGATCGATTCCCTGAGATTCTTTTTCCTACTTTGATGAAGTAGGGAGAAACAGTCACTTTCGAAATGGTTTGAGTGTTTTTGAACGCAACGATCGAAAGCCCATCGAGAACTTTTGAAGTGTTTTCGAACGACTTTCGGAATGTAAGGTTTGAACACCTAAGACTTTTATCTCTTATCTCCCTAAATTCCTAAACCTAATGTAAAGTCTGGACACCTAAGACTTCTATCTCTTATCCCTAAACCTTTAGACCTATTTCAACTTTGTATTGTACTTTCAATTGTTTTCAAGCCCTAATAAGACAATACGAAAAGTTCGGAAGGATCAGTCATTATGCTGTCAGTGTGGCTCACAGCTCTAAGCTAAATATTTTCTTCATATTGCTTATCTTGGTGTGCATTCGAAAATACCATCCAAATGCCTTAATCTTCCCTGTAAGACATGCGATGTTTATGAGTTCAAAAAAAGATAGAATTTTTATTTTATTTATGTCTTACAATAATTTTACAATAGTTCTTAGAATAGAAGTTCTCTAAGATAGCATATTCAATATTATACTCTAAGAACTATTGTAAAATTATTGTAAGACATAAGTAAAATAAAAATTATCTTTTTTTGAACTCATAAATATCGCATGTCTTCTAAGGAAGATTAAGGCATTCGGGTATTTTCGAACACACACCAAGATAAGCAATAAGAAGAATATATAAATTCACTTCAATTATTACATAATGAATTCGATTGTCAGTTTAGGGAAATGCATGTTTTAGAAGAAGACTTACTTATTTTTATGATACCTTTTACTGTTGATATTAATATTGTTCCCGCAGATATACAATTAGAATTAATAGATTTAAAATATGACACTATTCTTAAAAATCGTTTTTATACAATGACTGACATCGTACAATTTTATTCATATATATCTCAAGAACGTTTTCCTCAACTACATGCTCGTGCTGCAAAAATAATAAGTATGTTCGATTCTACATATTCATATGAACAATTATTTTCTATTATGAAATTAAATAAATCGCGATTACGCGAACAATTAAAAGATTCACATTTGAATGCAATAATTCGTTTAAATTGTGCCAAAACGATAACATCTGATATATCGTATATAATATCGGAAAACTATGAATCAAATACTATAATTAAATGTTATAAGAGTTGTTTATTTAATATTATTGTAAGAATTGTTTATTTAAAATATAGATAGTTATTAATTTATGCTAATTTTGGGTCTGAATTTGTGCAACACAATATTTTTTTACTTCTTGAACAGCACGTTCAATAGATGTTCCTGCTATCCCCTCTCCTCACTTTATTGCACCTAGCCGCCTAATGCTAGCCGTAGCGCTCAACTGTTGCTCGCAGGCATTGGGCCCGCAGTGCCCATGCATTTGCCGATCCCTGATCTATATGACAAATAGCGATTATCTGTGCCAATGGTCACTTTCGAAGTGATTTCATCACCACTTTAGCAAAAAGCGTAAATAAGAGGATTAGAAAACAACGTAATACTATTAGAATGGGAACAATGTCGCAGAGATGAAGCACAAAGGATGAGAAGAAAAGATATGATGAGGATCTAACGGATATAAGGGATTGAAATAATGACAGCGAACAATTTTACAGAGCGTGATCTATATTACGACGTCGAAATAAACAAATAAAATTAATTTTTTTACTGGAAAGAAATAAAAATAATTTTCTATAATTTTAATTAATTAACTTTATTAAATTTATACTTGTATACTTGTATATACCCTGATAGCAAAACCTGCAAAAACAGATTTTGAGCAAAGCTTGCTACCAATATTTGATGGCAAAAAAGCAACAAATTGCACACAGAGTCTGTAATATCTGACATTGGGAGCAAACTGCCCTAAAAAATAGAACAAAGTCTGCTGATATGCTATGCTGGTTATACATTTGCAATCAATATTTGATCGAATTTGTTACCAATTTGTTAGCAAATTACATTTTGTTTGCTGGATATACTTGTATACAAATTTGTATTTGTATATTATTATGTGTCTATATATAATGTATATAGAAAACAACGTAACGTTGCCAACGTAAATTTGCCAAATGCGTACTGGTCACCTAAATCATCTCATCAATATTTTATATTATTACTTAATGTAAGTAATATTTAGTAACAAAAACATGAAATAAATGAGAAATGAGTAATATAGACAAAATAAAAATTTAACAGGTTACAGTCTTGTTTTATGAGAGCTAATAACATTTTAAAAAGTCAAGAACAACCGATGTTAATTTTTGATCAATTTATTATATATAGCTAATAAATAAAATAATCATATAATTTTATTTCGAATTTTTATATTTTCACAAAAAAAGATTTATTGTAAAATATTTTACATTAATTATACATATTTGCAATAATTATAAATATTAAATCGATATCTTTATCTGTATATCATTGTACACACGAATTATGATGAAATATGGTTCACGTCTAACATGGACGTGGACATTTTTGTCAAACAACTGCCATGACAAATGGAAGGTGTATCTTTTCGGAACAATCCAAAGTAAAAACAAAAATATTAAAGACTTATTAAATGAAAATATTTTTCAGAATCTATAAAAAAATATTTAGATAAAAAGTGCAATATAATATTAGTAGCTATTAACTCTGCAAAAACGAGCATCTTGTACAATGTAGAGTAAAAAATGAATGACATAAAAAAATGTATTGATAACTATTCGTATGATGGAAATGCTGCATGATAATATTAATAACATTAAAGATGAATTAGGAATAATATTCCCTATCAAAACGATGCAAGACTTTTTATTGTTTGAGGAGGCTATCACTGCATCACAAGAGAAGAAGAAAGCTTTGGCAAGTAAAAACATTAAAGTAACATTACTTTATACGTGCTAAATGACTTATTTGTATTTATAGATAAAGCTTTACCATATTTTACTATATAGAGAATTTTACTATATAGAAAGACATGCATCAAAAAGAGTGTGAAAAAAATAATAATGTCAACTCTTTCAAAATCGGTAGAAATAGAATATTCCACTTTTGGAAGATTCACGATATTGGAAAACAAGATTTCAATAATACTTCTTCGTGTTTAAATGGTTAGTATTGTTAATGAAAAATTAATAAAATTATCGTAAGAATTTTTATAAAAATATGTTTTATAAATGTATTGTTAGAAAAGTTTGAACGGGACGAAGAATACAAACAAATATCTACTATTATGAGTCGTTGGCTCTCTGGATTTGGAGCTATTGATCATGAAGGAAAGAAAAAGAGACAGAAGTGAGAGTGATGAAAAAACACACCTACTAAGTACTATTGCAGGGCACTTGCCAGTCTACTTCATTTTTTCTTTATATATTAGTTTGCTATTATTTTTGTTATTTTGATTTTTTCTCCTATATTTGTATGTTATACATAATGTAAGATACAAATATAAGAAAAAAAATTATATACTATTTCAATATTATATAATTAACAATTAAAATTATCTTGTCATAGAAACTTCATGTGAATTAATGTGAATTTTTAAGTTATGATTGTATATATCTTATACGCACTTGTTGGTCATACTTATTGGATTCCATTAGAATATACATATGTATTAGATCGCTATTATAATTTTAAATAACAAATTTTATATAATTATAAATAATGATGAGTTATTAATATATTACACACGAATGATAAATAATAATAACCCAGCGATGACATAATATCAATAGATAATAATTAAATCTAAATTGCACTATTACTAAAATATTTAATATCATTAACATTTAAACATTATCTTTTAGATATTTTTATTTCATGGATAATTGAACACATATTTATTTTTATGTATATAATATTTTATTGTATTAATAATCTGTCATATACATGTATGCAAATAGATGTTTATTAAATTATTCATCAAATGATGCTGTATAATTAAAATTAGTGTTAAAATGTTTCTTATTGCACAATGTTTTTGTAATAGCGTAAGTTTAATTTATTTATCATTTATGTTGATATCATGCACCATCGCTGAGTCATTATTTATCCTGATTATTGCACCGTAATCCTGTATTGCGCCAGTACTGTTTATCAAAGTTTGGCCCAGCTATTAACCGATGCTGAGACTAATGCTGAGCCGCTGGTATTGCCAATACTGCGCCGGTATTGGAAATCTAGCAACTTATACTGGCTCAGTACTGAGTCGATTGTATTACCTATACACAGTAATAATGGCTGGGCCAGTATCATCTGTCAGTATTGGGCCCAAGTTATCATCCGACACTTTGCCAATACTTCGCCAGTAGTTTTCCAGTACTGCGCCAATATTGAACTGTGACAAGTAGTGGGCGCAGCAGTGGGTCGATTGTAAAATCCTATACGAGTAGTCCATATTAGTGCATTTAATTGAATTCGTTATATTTTTGATAACTCAAGATTTTACACGAACTTCGATAGCATATTTGTGTTCACGGACATTTATAAGCGCAAAATTAGCGATAAATAATGAGCGTTATCCCATGCATGTATTTACATATATACCGACTTAAACACTGATGTTTAAATAACCAATAGGATATAAAAATTAATTTTAATAATTTTTACTTTTAATTTTAATAAAAAAATACATTGAAGATGACCTAATATAAATTCGAAATGTTTTTATCATTAATTAATTAATTAATTACATGACATTGATATCTTGTTTGATTTTAATTTTACCTTTTTTAATTTACGATAAAATTTCTTAAAAATAATTATTTTATTTAAGGAATATTTACATTATCTGAAGGAATATCTGCATTATAAAAGAGATACAAATTTATGAATCTTTAAAAATAATTATTTAAAAAAAATGTTTCAAAAATTATTCAAGCTATAAAAAAATTTTATAATAAAATTACTTCTATTTGTCCATTTAAATAATATTTTTAAAAAATAATTTCAAAAAAATTTTGAAAATTTTTAAAAACAATTATTTTTTAAAATATATGAATAAGTCGATATAATTTTAATATAAAATTTTTATGTAAACTGTTTTTATATCTTTTATATCTTTTTATATCTATGAATAGTTTTTGAGATATAACAAAAAGAACTAAAAAACACTTTATTTATAAAAAATACATTCACTCTCTAAATAGTCTTTCTCTTTAAATAGTCTTCTCTAACCTCGCTAATACTAATTAATATTTTTTAACTTTATTTATTTATGTCTATACACATTATGTATATAAAGTTCATTCAAATAAGTTTCATTAAAATCAGGAATTGATACTTTGCAAAGTTCTCCTCGTAAGTACTGCAGTTACTCGAGTTTCACTTTGTCATATCTATCTTTAACTTATACTCGTTAAATCGATTTTCCTCGTTTAAAAGCTTATTAAATCTACAGATATTTATAGTAATATTTATTTGTCTCAATTATGTTGCAATTATTGAATATCAGTATACATAACATTAAAGTATAATGATAACTTTAGTTTTAGACATAATACAATTATAGGCATTATACATTCTGATTGTTTCATTTATTCCATTTCAAGCGCATTTTGGTCAATATCATTGCGACTTCAACCGTATGAGAGAATTATTTATGTTTTAAATGTCTCATTCAACGTCGTATGATATATTTTGAGTTAATTTCCTTTGAGTTAATTCGTTTGTTAAATTAACAATATGTTTATATTGATTTGTGATTCTATTTACATTCGTGACACATTTATGATAGCACGATTACGATAGCGATTCTTCAAAAATACAGCGTTCGCTTGTCGATCAATAAAATTAAGATTCATATTTATATCTCATTTTTATCGCATTTTTAAGCACTACATTTAAAATACGCATTTCATATGTAATTTATTTTATATAATAAAATCTCGAAAATAAATGAACATATTTATTGACATATATTTGTTTAAAAGGGAGATATATATGAATACGAACTTTCATGTATTTATAAAATCACATAATTGAACTTAATCATTTCTTTTTAATTTCTTCTCTTTATATATGCAACTTTTTGCGCTACGATAATAAGTAAAAAACAATAATTGGGAAAAGTAAATGTGAGAAAATATAGAACCACTTGCAAATAGTAAACTAATTGCTATTGCAAATAGTAAACTAAAACTTTGTAATTGGGCTAACAGGCAATGGGAAGAGGAAATAGGTGATTGGAATATGCGATATCAGATCAAGTACAGAAGTATAGAAGTACAAGGGAATGGACAAGGACGGATAGAATATGGAAAAGAAAGGATTGGTTGGAGAATTTAAAACGGGAAGAGATGATATTCTAAATATAAAAAAAGTAAGAAAAAGAGAGTAGGAGATTATAAATGATAAAGTTATACCAATGTTTAATGACAAAAAGGATAGAGTAAAGATGTCCCTTGAGTCCTCATTTAATGCTTTGTTGTTGAATTTAGAAGAAAAAATGTGAAAAAATAAAAATAAGAGAGAAAAATATTTTTTATTATTCATTGATAATGTAATATTAATTAAGCATAAGGAAAGAATGAAAAGTATACTGCTGAGAGAGAATTATTTGGACAGGAAGAGATTGATATTACCCATGATTAAATCAAATTTTATGAAAGAGAAGGAAGATTGAAGAAAATAAGTTGATGATAAAATAAAACAAGTTAGAAATAAAAGTATATAAATGTTTAAGATACAAGTTTTGCAGAAAAATGGAGAATGAGAGGTGCATTACTTGCATTTAAAAAGATAAAGAAGAGGAAAAATGCAAAAGAAGAAATAAATATTTAAAATAATTAATAATTAAAATAATATCACACTAGTGAGACATCTGAAGACATAGAAATTGTGCAATAAACTTTATAATGGTGAATATTGGTAATGCGAATCGTGATATGATAAATGAAAATGGAAATGAATAAATAGTGTGCGCGTGTCTGTTAGATCACTTCTAAAAAAGTTAAATCGATATTTTTATCTCGAAGTTTATCTCGAAGATATTGTTATCTTTTCTATGATATTGACTGATTCTTTTGCTGCACATACTTCGACTCGGAATCATTTTGATATTTGTGTACATTGTATATATAAAAAAATTAAACGTGTAATGATATTGTATTAATTAATATTTCTTTTGTTTAAAAATATATATAACGTACGACATGCATCTTTAATATATAGGGTGTATAAAAAGTACCGAGACGGCAAAATATCTTGAGAACTAAAACATTTTAAAAAGTGTTTCAGATAAAAATTATAAGCTTTCAGAAGATCTATTTATTATCGCTATGAGTTTTGCCTCGGATGGCGTCGCCAAAGTCAAAACAAGATTACCTTAAATTTTTTAAATAAAACTCTCTATTTTTTATTGTATATTTTTGTAGCTGATCTCGAAAACTCCACAAAACACTATAATAAAGTATTTTTTTAGCAAGTATTTTCTGAGTTATGAAGTTTGATATGCAATTTGACATAAAATATGAAATATCTCGTAAACTATTCATTTTTTGGCAACTATATCTTAATATTATTAAATTTTATGCACAGAATGAGATAAATCAATTAGTGTAAAGAAAATACATAGTTGCTGTTTAAAAAAAATGATTTGCAATATGCAATAACGTATCTTTTTTATAAAACAATTATGTATTTTATTCTACCTATAGAATGATTGATAGACGTCTATGGCTAACAAACTTGTGTCCATAAGAATTATGTCACATTAATATCTAATGAGTTATTTTAAGGAAATGAAATGTATTCTTTTTTATATTATTATTTTATATTTTTTATATCTTTTTTATATTATTATTTATATTTTTATATTATTACTTTTTTATATCATTAATATATTATTTTTAAATGCAATATGAATTAATCTGCAACTTTTTCATAATTTTTCATTGTAAAAATTAGAAAAATATATGATAGAATGAAAAATATATGAAAATATATTAGAAAAATATAAAATTAGAAAAATAAATTAGAAAAATATATAATACATTCTTAAATAAAAAGCTCATATCAGATAACTACTTTTTCAAAAGTCCTCCAATTGTTTACGCTATTAAACTGAACCAAAAATTGCCGCAAGAAAACACTTCCATCATGCGTGTCGAGCATTACTTTATAACCAAAACTACCCGCATGAATATTAAAATTTGTAATGAGATTAAACTGGCCTGATAGTTTCTTCTCTCTTTACTACATCGTTTGTCATTTCGTTATGTCATCCATCCCGAACAAGTCCCCAAAGTATTGCATATATTTGTTATAGTTTTTTGAAGGTAATACTAACGCTTGCAATTCTGTCACACTCGCGCAGCTCTCTTGGGAATAAGAAAACACAAACTTTATTATAACTGTTAAGAAACACAAAAACACAAATCTCTCTTATTATAATACAGAAAAATGTAAAACATATGCCAGATAGTAAAATAATTTTTTGCGCTCGTTGATAGCTGCAGCGCAACTTCGTTGTTTATTAATTTCTTCTTCATGACAGCCCGTTGTTAGGAAGGAATAATCGTTATTTCATTGAATTATCGATTCATTTAGTCAAATTGATATATACAGAAAAAGGTGAATGAACACAAGTCCAGGATATAAAAATATGCCCTGTAAAGGTTTTTCATATAAGCACATATATAAATATATAAATATATAAATATATAAATATATAAATATATAAATATATAAATATATAAATATATAAACATATAAATATATAAATATATATATAAACGTAAATAAATATAATTATATGATAATTATATATAAAAAAATGTCCATATATGTTCGCATTAAAAATTTTTTACTATATGAACAATGATAATTTGTCATTTAATGCCAGTATTAGTGATGTTATCAGCAAAGCAATAATAAAAAGCAATAATAAATTCTAATTTTGCATCAATATATGATCAATGAACAATAAATACAATTCCAAAATTAAAACAATAAAAAAGTTAAAAAATAATTTTTACAAAGAAGAAAATAATATAATAATATAATAATATAATAATCGAAAAACAAAAAATAAAAAGAAGAATGTGCAGCATAAAATAACCTCTTCATAAACTTGACAAAATTGCAAAAAGATTTTTCTCGACGTATTGAAAAGATGTTTGAAGTATGCACTAGAAATAAGTTTATTTTATATATTTTGTATTTTTTATGATTTGTTCAATCCTATTTCTCTGTTCTATTTCTTTTTATTCTTTTTATTGTTCCATTATATTAATACATTTGTTCCATATATGGCATTTATCAATTTTTTACAAAAAATATCATACATAATAACTTATATACAAAATACAAAAAATATTGTGAAATTTCTGAATATCTTGAAAAACGCATTTTTAAAAAATGTTTCAGACAATGATGTAATGCATATATTAAATTAGGGGTAATTCGCTGTAACACGCTGTGATATATTGGCATATATGTGCGTACATGCGCGTGCAAAGTTTAAATTTGATATATACTCTTCATTTCTTCTAATCAACCTAGTGATCTACTCCAGTTCAATTTTTGCAAGAGCAGTAAAGGTACAGCATGAAATAACAGTAAACAGTAATGATGGATTAAACAATTATTTTTTAATAATAGTTATATCATTTATCTTTACTCATACGTAATCGTTTAATAATTATTTTATAATAATTATTTAAATTTTATAAAATTAATAGATATCCGTGATAACAAACTAATCTTTGTCATCTTGTCATCAGTTTAATGAAAACTGATATTAAGATGACAACAAATAATGTCCACTTGTTATTTGAAATCTGATTCTAATCACAATCAAAGCAAAATTGTAAAAATTTTAAATATTAGGTCTATACAAAATTTGTACAATTTTTAATAAGTATTGTTATATAACACAAAAAACATATTGATAATATCTAAATATATGTGTTGGCTAAATAATACAAATATAAATTTAATAATGTAACTGTTGCTCCGAATTGTGAACGAACTCGACATGTATTACAAATCGATATACTTGCGAGCGAGATAACAAATGAGAGACCACGACGTGTCATTTGTTTATTAGGTAGGGTAATATTTGATATTGTATAAATAGACAAGCGTGCGAAAAGACGAGGAAGTCGAGATTGAGTAAGCGAACTGAGCAAATTGTAATAATACGCAAATAAAGACTTTAGTTGGAGAAAACGATTCGAATATCTAATACAAGCCCGTACAATATGAATATAATAAAATTGCAAAAGTTAATAAAAACTAAAGATTGTTTTATTAATAATTAAATAATCAAATCGTAACTCAAGCCAAACTTTTAAATTAACTCAATAATAAAATTGGAAAAATTTCTCTTTAATTATATATATAATATTTTTATTAATAAAAAATAAAGAAATGTAACATAATTCCTAGAAAATAAAAGATCAGTTTTAGTTAAAAAAGAGCAGGCCTTGCATTATTGTATTAATAATTAACAAATGTATAAATTGTTTGAAATCGTTAATTTACTATATAATGAAGTTTCTGTTTTTTAAGTCTTTAAACATCTTGCAGCCAATCAATACTTTCAAAAGATATATCCTACTGTAAGCAGCGAGCCGATTCTGTCGCTTTTTTTCTTTGGTCTCGCCGACACTCGCGAGCCGACGTCGCTTTGGAGACTTCCGCCGGTGGCGGCAACTTTTATTTAATTTTTCGTTTCATTGTTATTGCTAGCCGTCACTGTGATCAGAATCTTTTGATTTATCGATTTTTGGTTATTTAGCAACCGATTCCGTCCGATACGGCTACCGGAATAAAAAGATCGGCATGGATGAGTTTAATTCGAGTCAAGTCACCGAGCGCATTAGAGCTCCGCATTTTGTTGCCTATCACGAGTGCGTAAAATTATTTCGACATTCCCTTAAAAATTCAGAAATGGGATTCCCAATACTGAGACCGCGACTTTAAGAAAGCGGTGTGAAAAGAAGCTGCTTAGGTTTCGCAACTTTTTATCGTTTATGAATATTTACAGAAGTTACGCGAAGTGTTGAAGAGTGCGTAAGTTGTGTGTAAAGTGTTGAGTTACGCGTTAGGCTGAGTGTCTTATGAATCAAGTGGGCTTAGTTAGTGAAATTTGAATTCTGTTGCAAATAAGAAGCTATTATGACAAATGCGCTTACGGTGGCAGAACTTAAAGAAAAGCTAAAAAGTCGAAACCTGCCGATTGCCGAGTCGAAAAACGAACTGCTCAAATAATTATTAGATGCAGGATTTTCACAAGACCTAATAATGTCCGAAAATGAATCGGCTGCAACCCGATGAATCCCGTCGAGAGGAGACATCTCAACCGCCTCAACACTTTCAGAGGTTCCTCCAAAACCTTTCCTAAGCGAAAGGTAGATGAGCAGTGGCAGAAGTCTCATGGTATACCCTGTATATCCAATTTGAAATGATAATAACATTTAAAGCAAGATTTAAAAGGCTTATTATAAAGTTTGCATTTGTAACATAATTAAAAAAAAAATAAGATCGTAAATCCGCGTACATTCTTTTAATATTTGATAATTTAAAAATTACAAGTTATAATTATTGCTTCGTTATATAAATAAAGTATTTATTCACTGACAATATTCAATAAATTCTTCGTGAGTGTGAAGTAACAATATTAAAGTAGATGTAATATTTATATGAATGCGATTAATTACTTATTATTTATAAATATGAAATATATGATAAATATGAAAAAATAGATTATTTGTGAGGAGTTCAAGTCATATCACTCATTGAGCAGCGCGCTGAAAATGGCCTAAAACGCTTTCAGAAATATTTAATAACTTCATTATTTTTTCTCAAATAAAATTAAAACTCTAAATATGTACTCTTCGGGAATAAAACTTTCAAATAAAATTTTAAAAAATCAATTTTTTTTAACTCATCATCTTGGTACCCTATATATAATATATAATATATAATATATGTATATAAAACTGTGTGGGTTAATTATAATTTCCCACTCAACAATGTAACTGTTATTACAAAAAAATTTGGCTATTATTATTAAATAAGAGCTCTTGTTGTAAAAGATCTTATAGGTATCCATATTTACGACAAAATTTGGAATTCTTTTTTTTTGTGTATATTTTATATATTAATATATGATATAATAACGTTTTTATTAAAATGTACATTAAAATTGATACATTAAAATATATCACTTCTTATTATAGATTAGCCTTTGACTTTGCAATCCGACACGCACAAGCATTGTCTTTCGGAAATCACTAATAAATAAGTGAATGATATAATTGTTGATCAATCAGTGAAATTGTTGACCAAAGTGAACCTCCTTATTCTCACTAATTTCACAGTGGATTCGACTCTGTTTCACTGATTTATTAATGATGCAAAGAATCACTGATTCAATCAGTGACTTTTCCACTGATTCAAATTTAAAGAGTATTAATTTTTTCTCGTTAAACATGTAATAAGGTGTAACATATAGGTTTTAAAACTTCGAAATAAAAGTTTCAACATTTATATAAATCAGAACTGAAAAGATAATTAAAAATCCTTTCAGCGATTCACATTCACCGATAATTTTTTTCTAATATATCAAGCTTGTGTACAACATTTATTCGTGTACAAAGCCGAATTTATATATTTATTCGTGTTCAGAACCGAAAGGATATAATTAAAAATCAATATTCATTTAGTAACTCTGATATATTCTCCTAATATACTCTCCCCTAATATACTCTCCCCTCGAACTTGTATACATACTCAACAGGCATTTTACATATTTGCACGTGCCGACGAAGAGAGGCGTATCAGCGAGAGATATTGCTACTTCACAAAGATTAATTATCTGAAACTGAAAATTGCGTATATGATCTGTCTTGCAGTAATCGTCTAAACGGGTAATCATCTCTTACCTATATTTTCATATTGAAGAATAAAATTTTAAAGCTAATGGATAAAAAATTTTTAATGTAAAATTATTTGGAAGTATATTGTTACATAATATATACAAATAATAAATAATAAGAGAAAATAATTTTCATTATTGTTTCATTATTGTTAGATCATAAGTTGTTTGTATAAAAAACATAACTTTTTTGTAATATTCATCTTAAACAAGTGTGTTTGCGATTAGTTTATATAATATTTTATATTAAATTATATAAAATTAATTAAATTATATAAAATTATATTAAATTATATAAAATATTATATAAACTAATCGCAAACACACTTGTTTAAGATGAATATTACAAAAAAGTTATGCTTTTTATACAAACAACTTATGATCTAACAATAATGAAACAATAATGAAAATTATTTTCTCTTATTATTTATTATTTGTATATATTATGTAACAATATACTTCCAAATAATTTTACATTAAAAATTTTTTATCCGTTAGCTTTAAAATTTTATTACGTAATTCTATATATTATATAGCAATTTATGGACAATAATAAGATACTTATATTTATTGTCATAATAATGAAAATATTTTATATATAATTATATAAAAAATTATTTATCAAGAATTAAATAAAAAAATATTCGCAAATCAATGATTCTCTAATTGAATTGTATCGATAATAACAAAATATGTGTTCAACATACGAATGTCGAACATATATTAAAACACACGTTTATTTTATATTTTTTTAACTGTGATTATTGTCATTATTTATCTTTCGCATACAGATTTTCTTGGATAAATATATTTATCTATTTTAAACAGGTATATACAAAACGTTATTTAAGTAATCTTAAATTAATAATTTGATCTTTTACTCTTATGTATAATATTATATAATCCTTATGTAACTCATATATTGGCATAAAAAGCATCTAATTTAATTTTTTTAATTCTTTTAAATTGAATATTAGTTACGATAAATGCAGTGGCGTTTTTATAATTGTTGATATTTATTATTTGTAATGAATAAACAGAGCTTTACATCTTTAACTATAACACACACATTTGTACTATAACAAATATTTAAACGAAAATAAGAAGAGGAAAATCTATGCAGAAGTAAATCTATATATTTATTAATTATATAAATTATAACAATTGTTAAAAAATTTTAACTAATTGCGTTATTGAACAAATTGATCATTAACTCAAACTCAACAAAATTCTTATAAGTAATACCTAAAAAATACTTTCTAAGATATATAAGTTATTTATTCTAAAGAAAATACTGTGTAATTCTACGAGAGTCATTCAATAAGTCAGGTAAATTTTTGCGAGATAGCGCCATAATGAATTGTGTAGTATATGGCCAGGAAATAACACTGACTGTGTTCCCTTTTTACTGGCAGTACTGGCAGTATTGAAAAATTATTCCGTTATTAGTATACAGTATGCTGTGGCAGCATTTAGTTCTATCAATGACGCCATATTGCCACTGCAACTACTGCAGTTCTCGAGGTGAGATAGTTACAGTGCAATATGGCGTCGAACAAAACGGAAAAAGTGGAAAATTTGTGGAAAATTTGTTAGATGCGGAAATCAACAAAATATATAGTTTATATTTAAATACAGAAGACGCACATAAAGTAGGAAATGATAAGTAAAATCTATATATCATGAAATATACCTAACATCATATTGAAAAATTGATTATTTATGTAAACATTGTGCTATATAACCTCAGTAGTAGTAAACCTTATTAATAGTGATCTTATTAGTTTTTTATTGGTCTTATTTAATTAAGATGTAATTAATTACGCTTTATGTATCAATGAAGAATATTTACTTTTTATAAAGTTTTGTTACATACATTTTACAGATATAAACTTTGCTTCTGCATTATTAAAATATGCAAAAGAAAATATATCCGATTCTGGTACGTATGATAATTTGCTACATATAACAATTTTTATATTATAGTATATTGTATGAAATATAATCTTTTACAAAAAGATAAAAGAAAGGAAATATATGTATCGAATAATTCCATCAATAGATACGCCAAGTACAAGTACAACAAATTCTGTGTCAAATATATCAGACAATAACGAAGAAACAAAATATGATCTCAGCAAGCAAAATGCTAGCAATTTGTTGGCAGATTGGCAACAAATTCGATCAGACATTGACTGCAAATCCATAACTATCTGTGTCCACATTAAGGTTGGGATTTGTCGACAAAGCCTGCTGACATGCCATCAGCAGATGTCAGCAGATTGGCAACAAAAATCGAGCAGAGCTTGCCGTCATACAGCTATTTAAATTATATATATATATATTTATATATATATATATATATATATATATACAACCAGCAAACACAATTTTACATATAATGTATATGTTAATTATAATTTCCTACTCAATAATATAACTGTTACATAACACATGCGTTATCTTGACTCAATATCTCAGTTATGACAGATAAACATATATAAAATTGAAGCAATAAGCAAATTATAGACTTTACAGTTTATATTTCATTAATGCACAATGTCATTTTTGGATATGTCAAACTTTTTTCATATAATTGTAATATAATAATACATTTTCTCAAGATACATTTTTAAAAGATGAAAAATGTAATCCATGAAAAAGAACATACTATGAGACATATTGTACATTACATTTTTATATTCCTTTCAGTTGTTTATTATTCATTTATATTAATGTTTTATTTACATTTTTATATATTATACAAACTCATATTTTCAGATTAAATATTTTACATTGGCGGTTTTACTCTCAAAGAAGCCATAAGCATATGCTTTAAGGAAGGAATTGCAGATTTGTTAGTATCTTCCTTTATTTGGTGGGGACGCGAGGAAGGACAACGACCTCTATATAATACTCGATTGATTACTGCTATCTATGGTAAAATTTTTTTAATTAACATTTACACTTTGGTAACGTCCCAAATAGAATACAATTATAATAAGATCAAGATCAAATAAAAATCATTTTGACATCAAATAGAAATTATTTTCAAAGAAAAGTTATAATGATTTTATTCGATATATTTTTGATGATTGTATGATAAATTCGCAGTATGGCAATGATTTTAAAATGAGTTGTTATGCATACATATATAGTTAAATAATAACTTTAAAATCATTAAGAATATTAAGAATATATTAAGAATTTATCATAAAATCATAATCAAAAGTTGAATGAGATTATTATAATATTTATTATAATATTTTTCTTAAAATAATTTCTATTTGATATTATGATCTTATATGTTCTATTTGGGGTTATCATTATATTAATGATCTTCTCTTACCTTTCTTTTTTAGAAGCTACATGTAGAAATCGGCGAAACATCCACTCGTTTTGAGTTCCAAAATTATATGAAGGAGGCACTTCGTACGACAAAAGAAAGATATCGCAATAGAATACGTGGTCCACGTGTGCGAGCAGCAAGGCGAAATCAAGATTATTGGAACGACGAAAGAGAGGACAATCCAATTAAATCCAATAATTAAAAAAATGTGGTAGATTTTTTTATATATTATGCATTTTTGTTGGCATTTGTAATGAAAAATATGTACATACCCAGACAATGCGAAGTCCAAAATTAGGACGTAAGACGTCTTTTAACGTCTTAGGGCCGGTTGTTTCAAGTTTTTGATAAGATAACTGAACAAATCATATGTTTATTTTGTCTTGAAAGAATTCGATTCACTGCACTACACCGAGTTATTGCACACTAAACACTGGCTGGATTTCGTAAAGTGCATATGCGCATCTTTTGTTATACGTAATAGTATACATATATACGTAAGAATTATAGATAAATGCGCAATGCGCTTTACGGAATCCAGCCAGTGTTTAGTGTGTAATAACCCGGGATCCACTTGGGAAATGCGTTCGGAAATAACATTCGAGTGCAACTGAGTATCAATTTTATCCTTATTTTTTGTCGAATGTTAAACAAGGATAAAATAATACTCGGGTAAACTCGGGTGTTATTTCCAAATGCATCCTTGATGCTACAAATGCTTCGAAGCATTTCTTAATTCATAAAATTGCCAATTCATAAAATTCTTTGTTCTAATTGATTAATCAAATACTTCTAAATATTTGTAGCAGCAAGTGAATCACACTTGCACCACTGATATACTTGTACCAATGAAATTATTTAAATTTAAAATGTATAAATACTTCAAAACAATTATATAAATAGTCAATAATGAATTTTTCGTATTATTTAGCTGAATATGAATTAATAATTTCATTATAAAAGAAGTAATATTATGCTACTACATTTGGATATTTCATATGTAGCAATCCTTAATGTGCATTAATCCAGCGTAGTGCAACGAATTGAATTCGCTAAAAAACGGACACATGATTTAACTATCTCTACTATATCCATCTGAAATCTGAATGATTTCTTTTTTTTTTAAATTAAATCACAATCTTAGATTTAAAAGAATGTGAATCAATCTAATGCAAGATTTTACTAACTATGATTGTTACTAAACCAGATTAACGTCGCCATGTAAATATAGTAAATATCAATCTGATTAATGATTTCAGATATGGAACCTAGGGATCTTTTAAGAATCGGACAATCCATCGGACGCTATTAAAGAATCATTTTTAATTAACATATCATATCAATAATATATATATTATAATTAAATTTCAATATTTTTTTTTTTCCATTAAGATTTCATCATTTTCACTAACATATTTTATAAAAGAATTAAATTAGAATTAAGATAATTTTTATAATATATGAATATAATATATGAAATATTTATATATATATATATATATATATATATATATATATATATATATATATTATATATATAATTATTTTATAAAAAATATAAATTATTTAAGATATAAAATATTTTAAATAAATTTTTAAAAACTGTTGTTAAATAAACTAATGATTATATGATAAAGGAATGTAAGAAATTGATTTAATTTGATTTATTGATTTATTAATTTATTAATTATTCTTATTTGTTAGATCGTATGAAAAGATTTTTTTATATTTATTATAAATTAGAATAAGATTATTTATTTTTAATATAAAGGATTTAATTATTTTTGTAAGATAAATTGTAAAAAGATCTTGATTCGAAAATTTATGTAGTTATAGAAGATTTGAATAATTATTAATTTAGTTTAAAATAAAAATATTTTATTTACAATAAAAAGATTTATAGATTTATTATAAAATTTATATGAAATTTAATAGTTAAATTAATGTTAAAGGATTAAAAGGTTATTAGTTAGGATTGAAATAATAATTAAGATTTTATATTGAATTGGGTTATAGAGAGGTTTTTAATAGCTTTACTGTTAGTTTAGGTTGCAATAAAGAGATGTAGATATATAAAGTAACAGAACAGGTGGTGAGTGATAGAAAGGTAATAATAATATATGGATAATATATGGCAATTATTAAATACATCTACTTATATAAAAGAAATATAATATATTTGTTGTACAGTACAATCAAACCATATAATAACTTTGAAAAAGAAAAAAGTCTTAAAACAAAAAGAAAAACATAATTATAGACATGTATAGTTATAAAGAAAAATAATTAATAAATTTGTAGCTAAGAATTTTATATATATATATATATATATATATATATATATATATATAAAATATGCATAAAGTAATAATTTTACATATATATATTTTTATATATATAAATTGTCGCGTTCGCGGCGTTACTTCCCGAGATCGCGATACTCGGCGGAGCGCTTTCGGAAAGGAAGAACATTGTTAAAAGAAAAGCTTGCTCTTTATTAAACCAACGGTACAACGGTACAGAAACGCGTCCGGCCACCGCGGAATCTGGCCGTGAAATCTGTATAACAGTCGGAAAACGACGCGTTGTCAAGGGCCGATCCTCTATTCAAACTCTTATCGATTGATATTGATTAATTTCAGCAGTGCCGAACGGAACACCGCACGGCCGCAACACTATATATATATATATATATATATATATATATATATATATATAATATGCATAAAGTAATTTGTTTTATATATATATATATATATATATGGAGGGAGAGAGAGAGAGAGAGAGAGAGAGAGAGAGAGAGAGAGAGAGAGAGAGAGAGAGAGAGAGAGATTGATTAGACTTTATTTAGTTTTCTCAGCTATTTGCAAATACATGATACACACTTAAATTATACTTAATATATGTTCTTTTAACATTCGCTTAAACATTTCTAGTTTATCACATCTTTTCATTGTGGCTGGCAACGCGTTGTACATTTTTACTCCTTCGTAGAACATACTTTTTTGTGCACTCCTTGTTCTACGAAATCTTATTATAATATCTCCGGTTTGTCGCGTTTGTCTATCATTTTTACTCCCCACTAGCTCTAATTGATCTTTTAATTGTTCCGGTAGCATGTTATTCACAACCTTAAAGATAAACGTACACACATTATAATATAGCCTCTGTCTTATGGACATAAACTGCAGCGTTTGCAGCATATGTTCCACCTTGGTATATTTATTACACTGCAGTATGACTCTCATAGCTCGGTTTTGCGCTTTTTGCAGTTTGCTTAACTGCGTTTCACCCATGTCAATCAACAACGTCGCACAATACTCAAAATGAGGAGCTATAATTGTCTTGTATACCGTGCATCTGGTGTAAGCCGATATAGAACTACCTATTCTATTGAGAAAACTCGTTTTTTTCCCTATTTTCTTTAGCATATAATCACAGTGGTCGTTGAATCGAAGTCTATCGTCAATAATTATACCTAGATACTTCATCGTTTCCACACGCTCTATCTCAGTTCCATCCAAGCATTTCAACGTAATATTACCTCTTAGCTCTTTTCTTATACTTCTAACTATCATGTATTTCGTTTTCCCTGCATTCATTTTTAATTTATTTATATTCATTCACTTTTCTACTATAACAAACACCGTATTCATTTTTCTTTCTAATTCTGCGCTACTTTCTCCCTCCACATATATTAAAGTATCATCCGCAAACATTTTTATCTTACATTCTTCTGGACAGACTTTGATTATATCGTTTATATAAAGTATAAATAACAAAGGTCCCAATACAGATCCCCGTGGAACTCCATATTCCGTTGCCATTAATTTTGACCATTTATTATTAAATCGCACCTGCTGTGTTCTATTCTTTAGATATGAGTTTAACCATTCAAGGACTTTTCCTCTGATTCCATATTGATATAATTTCCCTAATAATCTTTCCCTATCTATCGTTTCAAACGCTCGCTTCAGATCCATGAAAATTACCCCTACCATTCTCCTTTCACTGACTATCAGTTTCCATTCGTCAACAATAGTCTGAATCGCTGTTTCACATGAATAGTGTTTCCTAAAGCCCGATTGATGTTCAGTTATAATACTATTATTTTCCAAATACCTTTCAATTTGCTCTTTTACTACCAATTCTAACACTTTCTCAAATATAGGTAACACATTAATAGGCCTAAAATCACTCGCCTTCTTGGCTTTATCTACTTTTGGAATCGGTATTATTGTGGACGTTTTCCAACTTTCTGGACAGCAACCATCTCTCAGGGAGTTATTTATTATATCAACAAATTCCTCTTTTATTACGCAAAACGTTGCTTTTAATATATTACTAGTTATTCCCTCTTCCGTGCCTTTCTTATTTGGCAGTCCTTTAATAATTTTCTCTAAATGCTCTACCGTGATTCCCTCAAAATTTTCCATAGTTACCATATTTTCTATAGCATAGATAATTCTTTTACCTGCGCCTGTAGACTGATCCTCTATTATAGATTTTATTATACTATTAATACTCTGTATATAATATAAGTTAAATTTATCCGCTATATTGCACCCTATTGTACTATAATCTATGTTATCTAATATTTCAAAATCTATATCTTTTATTTCTTTAGCACATACTGGCTCGCCTCTAATAATTTCTTTTAAAGTTTTCCACATAGTCGAAGGATTATCCTTATTAAAATCTATCATATTTTCATAATATTCTTTCTTTTTCGACCTGATTAGTTTTACTACTGCATTCCTATTAACTTTAAATTGCAACCAGCTTTGTTCTGTATCGGCGTACACTGCTTGCCTAAATGCCTCATCCCTTTTATCCGCAGTCTCTCTTATTACATCTGAGAACCATTTTTTCCCTTCCCATACTTTCGGAATTCTAATTTTCCTCTTCGGTGCCATTACATCTAACGCATTTACTATACTATTAACAAATTTTTCTGCTCTCTCACTCACACCCATACATACACACTGCCATCCCTGGCTTTCCTGTAATTTATTTTTTACTAGCATAACAAATTCACCTTCATCAAACTCTTTGTAATTCCTAGCGCTAAACTCTCTAAATTTACTTTCAATTTTATTCACACTCATCTCAACTTCCAGCCACGCGTGATCCGTAATTTTGGGTTCATGAATTACTTGCACTTTTTTATTACTATTAGCAAAGATTAGATCTATAATTGTTTGACTATCTTTCGTGATTCTCGTCGGTTCGTTAACATACTGTTTCATACCCAAGCTTAACATTGCCGTTTGCAATTTCTTCGCATAAAACGAGTCCATCATAAGATCTATATTAAAATCTCCTATTATCATGCATTCACCTTTTATTACTAATTCCTCTACTATATCCTCGAAAAATCTCATGAAATCCCCGTGCGATGCGCTTGGTGAGTGATATATTACCATTATCACTCCTTTATATAATTTATCTTTCACTTCTACCGCGACACACCAACAATTCGATTCTAATTTTTGTACTAACACCGTTTCGTAAATAATATCATTCCTTACATATAGAACAACGCCTCCTGTATTTCTATTCTCAGCATTACATCTAGTCATATTATAACCAGAAACGTTCACTTCACTGTCTTCAATATCCTCGGTCAATCTGGTCTCCGATAATGCTAAGAACGCAGGATTTATTTTCTTCATAATCTGATGTTGAATCTCATCCTTATGCGCTATCAAACTCTGCGCATTTGTATACAGTATAATTTCTTCTTTCTTCTGTAGTTGCTACTTCTCCTCCCAGCCTGCTCTCCTCTTCTCTTCCTGTAACGCCCTCTTAAAAGTCGGACATTCTCGGCTGATAGCTTCATGATCATCATTTATCTTCAAATTGTATGTTCGATTTTTGAACATACAGTTCACACATTTCTTCTCTGTCGCTGTACAGACACGCGAGCTATGATTCCCCGCGCATTTGCAGCATGTTTCTTCTCTCTTACAATTTTCGGCAATATGAAAATATCCCCAGCATTTAAAACACCTTTTGACACTGATGTGATTAAATGCAGGACACTTCTTCCATCCTACATTTAGTTTTGTTTTCTGCAATATCATCTCGTGTGTCTCTTCATCTACTTCCATTATTATTGATCCTTCTTCATTTCCTCTTCTTTGATCGTTATTCTTTACTTTGACCATTCTCTTCACAATTCGCATATTTACTGTATCTATTTTATTCTGCTTCTTTATCGTATTTATAAGCTCATTATCATCTAAGTTCATCTCTTCTAAATTTATATTAATAATTTTTATTTTTGGTTTCGATTTAGACTCCGTCACTTTGTAATTCTCTCCCAGTTTAGCTTGAACTGTCTCTTTCAACTTTTTTACCTCCTCTCCAGTTTCACATCCCATGATTACTACTCCTTTGCTTCCTTTTTTTTAATTTTGTTACTCCCATTGCCATATTCTTTATATCTACCTTCTCTTTTATCACTTTTTTCGTGTCTTCATTTTCCTGTTGCAATTTCGGTTTAACAATTATAAGACTCTCTTTCTTCTTTTCTTTAACCGCTTCACTGTAGCTTCTTTGCGTTCCTCCCTTCGATCCATACTCTATTCCCTGTATCATTTTCTTCAAGTTTTCCATCTCTTGTTTAACACTTCCTAATTCTTCTTGAACTACTTCTTTAATCATTATTTTAATTTCATTTTTACGCATCGCTTCATCTTTTATTTCTTTCACAGTTCTTATAATCCAGTCTATTTTTATATCAATGCTTGACCCTTTATTTCCACTGCTCGATGTTGTGAACACTCCTGTAGATCCTGTAGATCCTGTAGATGATGTCCTATCTCTCCCTGCCGGTGCCGGAGCTTTCTCACTATCAGTTAAAAATTCCTCAAATGGGCCTTTACACGGCACGTACTCTTGATTTCTGTCGATAATTTTATGTTTATTTACACATCCTGGATGGTAAAAAAGCTTTGGGCAATTTTTACATTTAACGACTCTGCTCTTAATTGCCTTCCTACATGCCGAGCATCGATACTCTGCATATTCGTCGTCCATGCTGATACTTACCGGCCAAAACCGCTAGTATCAGCATAAGCGATCAGTCACCTGTGACCCACTTTCACACGTCAGCACTATTGTGTCCACGTATAATGTCTACTGTCTTGTGAGACTTCAATGTCTCAAATAATAAATTCACTGCTCACATCCACAGATCGCCGTATCCCGGCTAGATAACTTTCATATCCATCCTCGATCTACGGCGACATAACTCGAAATACTTATTTTACGTCTTTTCCCACTATTTACGCACGAAAATTCACTATTTTGACGGAGCGATGTGACACACGTCTTCACATCGAGAGAGAGAGAGAGAGAGAGAGAGAGAGAGAGAGAGAGAGAGAGAGAGAGAGAGAGAGAGAGAGAGAGAGAGAGGTTAGAATGGCATTTAAAAGGATGTCAATTTAAATAACAGCGTAATGACAGGCTCTGCTTGGTTTTTGTTGTCAATCTGTTGGCACAGCATATCAGCAGGTTCTGTTCGATTTTTGCGAACAATCTGCTGGCATAGCATGTCAGCAAGCTTTGTCATATTTTTTAAGACAGTTTGCTCATATCGTCTGATATTACAGATTCTGTATTCAATTTGTTACCTTTTTGCCATCAAACGTTGCTAACAGGCTATGCTTGGTTTTTGCTAGCAATCTGCTGGCATAGCATATCAGCAGGTTTTGTCCTATTTTTGAAGGCAGTTTGCTCACATCGTTTGATATTGCAAACTCTGTGTGCAATTTGTTGCCTTTTTGTCGTCAAATATTGATAGTAGGCTCTGCTTAAAATCTGTTTCTGCAGGTTTTGCTCAAAATCTGTTCTGCTATCGGGGATACTAATGAAGATATTTATTAATAATGGTTTTGATAATGATATAAATTTGATATATTTTAAAAATAATGTTTAGTATTGATAAATTGTACGTGCGTGCATTCGTGCATGCACAATCAAGTATGCTTCATTAATATACAGAATTAATATACTTTTTTTTTATATTACATATTATTTACATATTATGTAATATAATAACATCAGAATGAGAAAAATACCATGGAAGTGAAGCATAAAAGATGAAGAGAATGAAATAGATTTGATGGAGATATAACGGATACGAGAGACTGAATATAAGTGATAGCGAATAATTTCACAGAGTGTGAATCTGTATTACAACGTCATGATAGAGCTTTCTCACTGGAAAAAAATAGAAACATAAATTAAGTTTATATACTATATACGAATTTGTTTATATATTTTACGTAATATGTTTGTATATAATGTATATATATTGTAAAACAATTTCACTCTTGAGGTACGGGATAACCACAGGTGGAATATCAGGAATGAAGAGATTTAAGAATTAATTATAATAATTAATAACATTAAATTGATCAAAATCAGGTTACAATAGAATTTGGTAGAAAGATTAGATCAAACTTATCCCAATTTACAATATGAGATACGCAAATCTCTGATAGGAAATTTGATTAAATGCACTAGTGGGTACTGATGCAGATTAAAACCTATTATACATATATGAATTTATTTTGATATAAAAGCATAAATATTTTTATTGATAAAATGCTTAATATAGATTTTATCAAACAATATAATTAATTGTATTAAGCATCTCTTGATCCTATTTACTTACACATAATACACATGCGTTTGCATTAATTTCTTACGACAGTTTTCATAGGTGTAACAATATGCACTAGTGCATTCCAACCGAAATTTGCTATAAGTTTTAACATTTTGGGTTCTTATATGCAGATTGACGTATTTGTATTGACGATATTCATAAACGTAGGATTCGCGATGTATAGCAGAGTTGCGTTATCCCGTTCATATATAATCACAATGAGCGTGTGTACTAATGGTAAAAATAACTCTACAGAGGCCGCGAGAGACTCGTATAACGAACGATTTGATATCGCAATTGTTAGTACCGTTCAGAGAGATAGTGCTACTAGAATCAGAACTCAATATTTCAAATACTATGCGAATAATTCGAATAAAGAGATTTTTCTCCATACAAAAAACATATGGAAAAAAAATTCCGTCTCTGAAAAGAAATTAATTCATCAATATATAAGTTTAATTATAATTTGTTATATTAAACTGATACTTACATAATTGATAAAACATTAACATTTGTAGTATATTAACATTTTTAGTTTTAATAAAAAAATATAGAGTGACATAACATTAGACATATGTAATATCAATTATATTATGTAATATCCAATAACATTTGTAATATTTATTAATAATATTCATATTTTTATATTTGATGAACACTGTATGGTGTTGTGATGGTCTGTATGGGATATATTTATGAACACTGTATGGCATTGTCATTCAACTTGGCTTATAAAATCTTATTTTATCTCTTTCTATTTATATAATTTTTATTTATATACTTTATTTATATAACAATATTTCTTATAAAACAATTCAAAAATGTATCTTTTAAGATTCCTTATATAAAGGAATATCTTTCAGAAAGCGCAGGGTTTATTATATGACTTTGAGATAACTGATTAATTGTAAGTAGCTAGACATTTCCGTAAATTATAAAAAAAAATTGTACTGGAAACATTAATTAAGTGCGTTTTTCTCGAAATTACATTCATCGCTATTGCAGAAACAATTAAAGAAAAACTATTAAAAACATTTATAACGGTCTCGCTTTTCCGCGCGGAGAGCGGTCAGTCGGTTACCAGGAGGAGAAGCGAGGACGTTGGAGACAGAAAGGCGTGATTAAATTGTGAGGCGAGATTGATAATAAATAACGATGTTTATTTAACTAAGAGTGGTGCGATGGAATGCACCGAATCGTCGCGTTAAATGTTCGTGGCCGTAGACGGGCGAGGCGGCGATCGGCGCGCGGATAATGCGTAAATACAAAATAAGAGATCGCTCGGGCGGTCGGCGCGATACTGATCGCGGTGCGCAGTTCGGTGGCGCGGGGCGCGCGCGGCGGCGGCGGTGTCGCACGTGTTAGTCGCGGGCCTTTAAATCGGCGATTTAAACGTGCACGCGTGTCGCGGGTATTGTCGCGAGGGTGGATATTTCGCGAGGTCGGCGGATCGTTGAGATCGGAGAACGGGTGTGCCCGTTCCCTGCCGAGAGCGCTCGGCTGACGGGGGGAGTGCCCCTCGTCTGTTTGCGTGAACGCCGAGTGAACTCGGCCAGCCGGGGAGAGCCCCAGCTGTGTGCGGAGAAGAAGGTGGCGGTGCCGAGTGTACTCGGCCGACCAGGGAGTACCCTGGTGCTCGGAGAGGTAGTATCGGGGAGAATCCCGGTACTCGGCGGTGAAATCTCGGAACGGCAGAGTCGGGTCGAGCGAACTCGACGCGCTGGGGAGACCCCAGCAACTCTCGGCTTGCCGTGCGAGCTACGGAGACGGCTTTCGGCCAGGCCAAGCGAACTTGGCGCGTTGGGGAGAGCCCCAACAATCTCAGGCTTGCTGCTGGTTTCGGAAGATCGTTTCCTCAAGGCGAGCTCTCGGAAACGAACTAGGAACAGGAGTAAATGGAGAGTGAGTGATTTTCTGTGGAGAGCGATGCCTTTTTATATCCGAGATCGACCTCGGTATTTTCGGTCGGATCGGTCGGATTGGTCGATCTCGGGGTTAGCATCCCTCTCCCCAGGAGCGGAAAAAAAGGATCGGGGGGATGATTGGTTTTTTGGGTAGGGAAGGAATTCGGTGGGAAGGTAGCGGCGCGGTGCGGGGTGGTTGCGCTCTTGTGGACGCGTCGTGGCGCGGTGCGGGACGCTCGCTCGGTTGCGTGGCGCGGCGTCGGTGCGGTGCGGGACGCTTTCGCGCTCGGTGGTACGGTGCGTGGCGCGGCGCGGGGGGCGTTCGCGCTTGTTGACGCGACGCTTGGCGCGGTGCGGGGAAATACCACGAAAACATACGTGTTTTCGTGGTATTCTCCGACGCTCTCGGAGTTCGCGTGTATAAGAAATTAAAAAAGGAGGCATTGCTGCCTCTTTGCGGCCACTGCCGCACTCCGCCTGGTGTTCGGCGGTCCCCGACGGATGGTCGGTCGGGGGAAATCCGGAGGATGAACGGAGCGGGAGGATGTGCTCCGTTACACATTGCTTTTACATTTCATTAAATGTAAGTCTTATGAAGCAAGGTATACTTTATAAGTACACCTAGACAAGACAAACAACAATCTAATCGATATCAACAATCATTTTTTTATAGTAAAAAAGAAAAGCCAAAGTTTAAGCCAAATATTGATTTTTATTTAAATGGTGCTATTTTGTCGTCTTTTATTTAATTTTAATTAGTCTACTTGTAGATAACTATTTTAAATATAAAAATATCATTTTAATTGTTTTAGACTACCACAAGGCCTAAAAGAATCTGCAGCTAAATTGTCATCGCTGTACAAATGATTTAAATGATGAAAATAGATCTTAGACATGACATAATCATAACATATCATAATCAATTTTATATAAAAATTGATTTTATATAAATAGAAAATATCAATTAGAGAAACGTTCTGCTAAAAATTGTTTATATATGTTTGTACAAAAAACATGTTTTGCAAATTTTCCTCTGATAAAATAAAAAAATATATAAACAATTTTTTATAAACAATTTTTTATATACTTTTTTATTTTATCAGAGGAAAATTTGCAAAACATGTTTTTTTTTAATCCCTAATTAAAATGCATCTTTAATAGGGAATCTTTAATAGGAAACAATGAAATAAAGATAAATATATCCTTAACAGGAGATTATGAGATGAATGGAAATCAATTTCATATTGAAACGTGCAGATAAATCTCCTCTTTGTTACAAGCATACTATATATGGGTACTTATGGATGTATGCATGCATATACAGGGTGAGTTAAAAGTCTCGGACTAGTGAAATATCTCGAAAACTAAGTATTTCCGAAAGAAATGTTTCTTACAAACGTTGTAAGGTTTTAAATGATTTATTCATTGATCTAATCAGTCTGACCTTGGGTGGCGTCGCTAAGATCAGGTAAAAGTCACATTGATTTTTTTTAAACGGCATACCCTACTTTTGATTTCAGAATCTAATAGATGGTGTCAAAAGCTTTTCAAAACATTCCTTCCTTACTATTCTAACATTAATATTGTGTTCGATCGATACTTCCGAGAAACAAGTTTATTAATCCAGACTGCATCGCGAATAACACTTGAAACGTACCACATGTTTTCACCAAATCTCTTTGTTTGATTCTGCGTTATATCTCTTTGACCCTACTAGTTGCTCAACATTCATATATTGTCATATTTTATAGAACAGTATCAATTTTACCGTTATATACCGTTATATACGTTAAATACCGTTATATGTATGTATCACATTCTGCATTAAACAAGGAACAACTTAGATTTACTAACAAATTTTATATTAAACAACCGCATTAAACTTGATTACCAATCACCGTATTAAAGAAGATCTATTAATGATTGAAACGTACATCTTATTCCTTTATTCCACATTTTTCAATAATCAAACCGATTGAATTGCTTAATGATAGCAACTAAATTTGACTCTAAAAGGCTTGTTATTTACTACTTTGTTTCTATGATTTCGTATCAGAATATTCTTTTTATTCATTTCGTAGACATTTCCCAAAATATTTATTTTATTCTCTTAATCCTAAACTATAGTTGCATGTAATAACAATTAAATAAAAAACGAAAAATAAAATAGAACAACTTCTTAATGTTACGTCGTGACGACTGCACGATTCTTCTCTTTCGAGTATCAGTTATTAGAATTTAATTAAGCGGATAAACGAGTGACACATGTTCTGTTACTCTGTTAGATCGCGACGATTACGCAACTGATCTCTTCCGGTGGTCGATTACTGAAATTTGGCTAAGCGAATAATTCCTATTATTCTAATCGCGGAAGAACAACATGTGTACAGATGTTTTCCTCAACGAAATCATATATAATATATATAGTGCCCTTAAAGGCACGGACGCGCATTGCTACTTCTTTTTTTCACGCGGTCAGAACAGTTTCAGTCCGTCAGTTTGTCAGTAATTTAATCAGTCGGTGTCAGTCGAAATATATTTTTTCACCAAGTACAAGTGACCAAGTTTCCTGGCGACATCGCTTTCACCTTCATCATCTCGCAGGTCCCAAGTCTCCGGCATTCCAGAATAACAGTAAGTTTGACTACACATAGTAAAATTCTCTAATAATAATTTTTTGGGTCTCTTCTCCTTATATTTCCTCATTTCTCCCTTACATCCTTTCTATCCTCTGCCGTTCTCCTTACACTTCTACTCCCTTTTTCTTTTTCTTTCCTTTTTTTTCTTTGCTTCAGCCGTCGGACTTCCTATGCGTTGCGGAGCACTCAGCAGGTTCATGGTCACCGAATAATTCGGCAAAATCTGCTTCTTCTCTGTTTGCTTCGGCCGTCGAACCTCATTGACTCTCTATGCGTTGTGGAACACTCAGCAGGTTCATGACCACTGAATAATTCGGGAAATCTATTTTTTTTCTCTCTTACAATTTTCTCTTTCCCTTCTTCATTCCTCTCCTCCGTTGGACCTCTCGAGCTCCCTATGTGTTGCGGAGCACTCAGTAGGTTCATGGCCGCCGAATAATTCGGCAAAATCTGCTTCTTCTCTGTTTGCTTCGGCCGTCGAACTTCACTGACTCCCTATGCGTTGTGGAACACTCAGCAGGTTCATGGCCATCGAATAATTCGGAAAATCTATTCTTTTTTTCCTCTCTCTTATAATTTTCTTTTTCCCTTCTTCATTTCTCTCCTCCGTCAGATCTCTCGGTTTCCTGAAATATTTCAGAGATAGCCTTAAGGTTTACGACCAATGACATTTCCTTCATATTCCAACTAATCCATTTCTTCTAGTGAGATCTATATCATCCTCTCTTTCCGACGTTCAGAGATGGAGGCGAACCCTGAAGAGGCTCCATTATCGTCGCAATAAACGAGCTCGTCGATCAGCCAACTATCTCTCGCCTAGGACATCCGAAGTTTTTACACGTGCTGAAGAAACCACGAGTTGTTCCAGCACAAGACCCTATTCACTGTGCATGTCTCCACCGTCCTATTCCCTGATTAGACCATCCGAATCTGGGTCACCTCCAGATTTCAGCGCACTCTTCCCAGAGCGCCATGACACAAATTTCCAATATCCAATATCCAGATTTCCGCACTAAGGAATCCTTGGACGAGTTCTGCGAATTCCGTACTTCCCCTCCTCCCCTAGACCTCACTATCAGAAATCCGATCTCCCCTCCGAAACTACACACGGATATCAAAATATAAATTTAAATATATTAAACAACGTAAGATAAGAATATCAAAATATAAATTTAAATATATTAAACAATGTAAGATAAGAATAATTAGAATGTAAACAAACATACAAATATAATCGAATTTGTACACGAAAATTAAATAATATGTCCGTAAATTTTCTAGAACATTTATATTATATGAATTTCCGTATGTATAAATCTTGTATGTATAAATGTATGTATATATATATACATTTTTAATTTTTGATTCGTTGAATTATACAAGATTTTTACTTGTTCTTCTAACTTTCTGTAAGACGTGTATGAAATATCAAACTAAATTTCTAAGAGATAAATAGAATATTGATCGTGCGGATTGCTATACTGTTACAAAGTACGCTTAGAAGCTTATTGTTAATAGAGTATATATTATTACTGTAATGCCTTTTCAATATATGAATCAAGACTATACTAAAGATCTTTAATCTGATTATCTTTATTATTGAACAATACTAATTAAATAGAATAGTTATATAATACAAACAAAGGGGCAATGAGAAAGGCACGGTAAGAAGTACGCAATTAATTGTATAATTTTTATTCAATACGTTTCGGCTCAAGTTTGAGGCATCTTCAGTGAACAACAATCGGTTAAGACTGCACTCTAATGTGGTAAGGTAAATGGTATGTCGCCCACGCCGGTTGCCATGTCATGTGAGGGAAACTTATACATATCCCATTGAAGAGCTAAGCCATACTTAATGTTGAAAAGTGAACTTCATCTCTCTTCTCATTGCCCCTTTGTTTGTATTATTTAATTTTAAGAAACTTACATCTTTATTTTTGAATAGTTATAGATAGAGCAAATCTATCGTCTCTAGATATAGAGCAAATATTTCAATAAAATATATTTCAAATGCCTCAAATTGTGTGTGTGTGTGTGTGTGTGTGTGTGTGTGTGTGTGTGTGTGTGTGTGTGTGTGTGTGTGTGTGTGTGTGTGTGTGTGTGTGTGTGTGTGTGTGTGTGTGTGTGTGTGTGTGTGTGTGTGTGTGTGTGTGTGTGTGTGTGAACATCTTGCTGTTAATTTTGTATAATTATAATTTTATATCATACAAGTAAAAGAATTTTATAGTTAATGCGCATGAAATTATATCTCAATTTATTATTTGAAATATTATTATTTGAAATATAATTTGAAATATAAAATTGTTAAAAAAACCAATTATGACAATTGATTTTTTAAAATAAATTTAAATAAATATATTAATATAAAGTATAAATATATTAGTTAATTTACTACAATAATTGTTATCATTATTATTCAAGTTAGCAGTAACAGTTTCTGAATATATGAATTTATTTCTTTTGATTGTTTCGTTTGATTTACAGTCATATAAGTTCTATTACAGTCATATAAGTCCTATTTTATTGTAGAACAGACAACATACAATTGTAGCTTCATTAATGTTATTGTTTCTTGTGTACAAAATGCATATTTTAAATTATATAATTTTATTTGCTTTGCTTTTTTATTGTGATCATTTTTGGACTAAATATTTGAAAAGATTTTACATGTTCGTATCTTTTTTTACTCATTATTAATAATATTTATTTTTTATTTTAAAATATTTCAATGTATAATTCTGAAAAAGCACAAGTCTTCTGCTTAAGTTAATTTTTTGTCGCATAACATATCGATATTAAATTATAACATAAATTTATATATCATATTTTTATATCATAAATATATTAACTGTTGGAATCATGAGATCATCAAAGAATATAATAAAATATAAAATTTAAATTAACCATCACTTAATACGCAAGTGTTTACAATGTTATATATGTGTGTTGATTATATATATATATATATATATATATATATATATATATATATATATATATATATATACTAATTTGCTCCAATTTGCCTTTTTGATGCTTGTCATATTAATATGAACTTAGGAACAGAAGGATAGAACATATGCGAGAAACAGTAGTGAACTATATTTGCGACAGAGAGATCTGTAGGTTTGAATGTCGCATACAGAAAAACACATGCGACATATACGTAAATATACATATTCGTGTATGTGAAGCTTTTATTTTGACTGCTTGTATTATTGACTAATTATTTTATAACGTTATCTCCCCAAAACACGAGAAGGATCATCTAATTGGGGAGATCATCTAATTCTATAATGCGCATGCTGATGAACAAGACACTTAGTTTTAAGTTTATGGGGAGGGATCCATGATGGGTTGTTCTATCAACGTTCCAGGATCCCTCGCCACTGGGGCTATAGAGGAGGTTTAATAGGTAGGCGAGGCTGGGCTATAGAGGAGGTTTAATAGGTAGGCGAGGCTGGATGGCTTTTCGTTCGAGGTGCCACCCACTCGAATCCCACACTCCCCAACTGTCGTCCGTTGGAGATCTTCCGAAGATTCCTCCTCTCTAAACAAAAAAAGAAGTCTATCGTTCTTTGCCCTAAATTGCGCGAGGCCTAACTGTTTTTCGTTGACTGTGATCAATGAAATAAGTGACCAATAAGCGATCAATGAATATTAATCTTCACTGTTAGATTCCTAAATTTACATCAACTATGTTGACAAATTATTCAACAAATTATTCCGTTGTGCAACAGTTGTGTTCGCTAAACGCAACCATCTATTCCGGAGGGAGAGAGGAAGATGCTCTCAGGGAATATTGATTTTAAATCAAGATGTTGTAATACTTGAAGTTTATTTCTACGATTGCATTCGGAAAGTACGCTGTCAATGTTATCGCATCATTTTATCCTTATAATGTTTTCAATAGTGGGTTTGATCGCTGTTAATGACATCATATTGCACTTCCTGTACTTACTTTTTTCGTTCTTCCTTTTTCTTTTCCTTCCTAACGCTCGCGTTTTATGTAGTTATATAGTTTTATGTTCCAGTTTGTTTTAAATACAGGAAGTTCATTATAACAATAATTCCTTTCAAACACAATAATTCCTCTCGAAGTGAAATTTATGTCTAATAATTAATAAGAATCGTGAGATAGCGCTAATAATTCCGCAAACGCAGCCTTAGCACACGTATCAAAAATTCAAATATGTCAGCGATTTTCCCTTATCACTTACGCATATAAAGGCACTTTGTATATCCCTATGCATAAAGGAAGGAAAAAACCATTAGTGTATTTGAATTAATAAATCTGTTATTGAATAAACTAGAAGTTGGATAAATCAAAATATGAACATCCAAAAGATATCGACATATAATACTGGACGGAACATTAAATCTGAACTGATCTAAACTGTTTTGAGTCATAAAAAAAGACAAAACGATATGTAAGTAAGAGTATCTTATGATGTATGCCATGAAGTATCTGATGATATATCTGCTTTCAATTTACTTTTACATAACAAACAAATAGAAACCATAATTATTCATTAATAATATAATGTAATATATAATAATAATTTTAACTTTTATACACAGCATTACACTTTTAATCTTTACACTATAATGTAAAAAATGGTATCTTATCCATAAGAACGAGAATATTTTGAGTTTGACGACTGTTTTATCTATTTAAAGTGATTCAAGAAATTTAAACAAATTCATAACATATTTTCAAATTTCAAATGGAATAAATATTTTTATTGTTATATTTTTACTATATTATATTTTGGAAAGTGTATAATTTATTAATATAATTTAATTAATTAGAAATACAATAAAAGCATTATTTGACTTAAAAAATTGTGATTGTAAATATATGACTTTTTATAATAAATACAGAAAAATGATTCTAAGGTTTTCTAATTTAGATATATGTATATATTTGAAAAAAATACAGGAATTCTAAGTTCTTCAAAAGTATAATTATTCAGACACATGAAAATGAGTAAATTTCGATAAGAAGCAAAAAAGAAAATTTTGAAATAAAATTTTTTTTTATTTTTATATAATGTTTATCCATGAAAAACTTCCATGATTTATTCATGAAAAAAAAAGGCTTCATATTGTGTGCGTGCATACGTGCGTGCGTACGTGTGCGAGTGGAATGGCTGAGCATTTGGTTATAAGTTGGAAGTGAAGGAGTTGTAAAAAATAATAAAAAATAATTAAATAATTAAAAATAATTAAACGTTATTTGACTTAAAAGATTATAAATTTTATAATAAATGCATACAGGAAAATGCCTCTAGAGTTTTCTAGTTTAGATATATAAATTTGAAAAAAAATACAGAAATTGAAAATTCTTCAAAAGTATAAATATTCAAGTATTAAAATGAGTAATTTTCAAGAAGAGACAAAAAAGAAAAATCGGGAGTAAAAATTTTTTTATTTTGATAATAAACTAATGTCTTTTATCCATGAAAAATTCTAATAAAAAAAATTTCACTCTCTCACCACACACGCACGCACGCACGCACGCACGCACGCACGCATGCACGCACGCACACACGCATGCACGCACGCACGCATACAAACGGGATAACTGAACAATCAGCTAGGAACGAGTGATATATATAGTGAAGGATAAAAATATAATTAGTTCTTTTACACGTGATTTGATGACTTAGAAGTAAACTGGATTTATTTTCCTACATAAATTATGAAATTAATTTGTTGTTTTAAAATTACAGGATTTATACGCATAGTTTTTCAATGTCAGATGGTTGACAGATTTTTATGCAATCATAAGATTTAGATGCAGCATTTACAATATATTAGAATATTAGCGATCGTCTAATGCGCGGTAAGCGATAATCATAAATCGTATTGATTGTATTAATTCGATAACTCGCTACTTTGTTCGTAAATGCATCTTTTAAATACGCGGAATGTATCGTAACAATTACATATATAAAAAAAGCGATCATGATCAATTATTCAGCGTTTGGCTTGATGGAGTTCTCGTCGGTCCGGCGTAGCGATCGCATGTCGTCTGCGCCCACTGAGATCTACATTTATCGATCATATTTATAATACCAATAAAGCGATAGTAACGAAATTAATTTGTCTCTCCCACCAGAGAGAACAATTAGCGAAGTCACTAAAAAATGTGACGATTGGAATCTACTTAGCAATGAGCCCGACGATAGTCATATGTCGGTAACCTCTCATGTATATGATACTGAGAGCATTAAGCATGAGGAAGCCAAGGATACGTTAGGAGATAGCTCTTTACATTATCTAGCTCATAAAAGGATACAAAAGAGGAGACCATCTTCAGCTAATTTGAACAACATCAAGAGAAATAAATCCAATACCTAACCTCTTAATGGCTAGAACCAAGACAAAGACGTTAGATAAGAATATTGTTACAACTAGCAATAAAACGACACAATCATCTGAGGTCAGTAAATCAATCTCTCTTGAAGATTTATTAGCTGAGAATAATCTTTTGAAGGCGGAAATTAAAAAGTTACAAGAGCTAGTTAAAATGAACAATGCAAGCCATACTTCGGAGCCAAACATACCGATTTGCAATAAATTTGTTATGCTTGACAAAGAGGATAGCAATAATTCATATCGAACGAATCAAGGATTGGAGGATCTGGATTGCTAGGAAATCGATTTTCTATCGCAATTGAGAATTAAAAACAACCAGGATACCGATAATCATTGGAGAGCAAAAAGACCCCATCCAGAGGATCTCTCTATGTCACAGCATCAATCTGCATCTGACTCTACTATGGACCGTCGATCCGCATTCAAAAATCCAAGAAGGAAGGATAGGCCCACCCCCTATAAATATATTATATCAAAATCCAAAAGACACTACCCAGCTATTAAAATCAAGTTCGAAGATTACTAACAATTTTTTTATTAAGCGTATCAATAGCGATAAGCATGTCTTACAAGTTGATTCTTTGGAGGAATTTAACGAAGCTAAAGATCTATTTATATTAGTCAAATGTAAATAAAAATTTTATACTTTTACTAACAAAACGAATAAGTCAATAACTGTTTTATTGAAAGGACTCGATGTCTCATATACAGAAAATGAAGTTTTAGGTAAATTGCAATCCCAGAACGTCAATGATGTCACATTTAAAAAAGTAAGTAGATTTTACACGAAATCTAAATGTGATAAGAGAGATTTGCCAATCTTCATCAATTATCTCCAGAAAGTCAACTAAATAACTTGAAAAAAATTAAATTTTTTTTTATCAAGTGATTTATTGGGACAAGATGACGCGAAGAGATGTAATACAGTGTAAGAATTGTCAACGTATAGGTCATGTAGCCTCTAATTGTAATTTGCCTTATAAGTGCGTGAAGTACAACGAAAAGCACGAGCCTGGTAAGTGCAGTCGTCCACCGAGTACACAAACAGATAAGCAAGATCTATTTTGCGTAAACTACAAAGCATATGACCATCCTGCATCGTACAGAGGATGTCCTAGAATTCTAGAAAACAAAAACAGATTAGCCAGTTTAAATTCAATCAATACCAACAACAAAGCAAATAAAAGCAAAAACGACTTATCTGTCAACAGAGCAAGGGTACCAGGAGTAAGCTACGCACAGATATTAAACCAATCCTTATCTGCAAACAAAAATATAATAAATGACGTTGTAACGGAGCATCCGAAAGATGTTCCGTTGCTAGCGCACGCTAATCCTTGCACCATTCGGGGCCGCCCGAACACTCCCGACCGCGACCGAACACACGCGCGCCTGTGAGCTGTCACGCGTCGACGACGTGATCAGCTGTTTTACTTAACAAACGATTAACCAACTAAATGTTGACACGTGACACGGCGATAGGTAAATACTCGACGAATTTTACGAAAAATACACAGTCCTATCCGCTCCTCCGACCTGTCCGTTCCGAACAACACCGATCCGATCAGAACAGCGAGAGAAGATTCTCTCAAAGAATATCGAGCGTTCTCTGTATTCTTGTTCTTTCCTTCTCGAAAAATTGGAGTGTTCTCAGATTTTTCGCTCCACGACAATACCGATCGTTCTCAGTATTGTCGCTCCATCCCATCCCGAAAGTCGGAGTGTTCTCAGACTTTCCCGCGACATCCGCCCCACGTGTCACAGCCAGCGTCGACGGTTGCCTAGCAACACACGCATCCGAACACACAACCACGCGCGGGCCCGGTTGCCTGGCAACGCGTTACCGATACGACCACCGTCACATCATCAATCGAATCGCGTTACGCGCATCGCAAAGCGACCAGCGAAAAACGACAACGAGCGACTGCGCGACAAGAGGCGTCATAAATTATTATAAAATAATTAAAACCCGGCGACTGCAAGCTTCTCCTGAACCCAGCATCCGATGAGCAAACACCGAGCGCACGTCCCCGCGTCCGTGCCGTAGAATCGAGCGCGCAGGGACGTATCGTTACATGGCGCCCGAATAGGGACCGTTTTAAGAAAAAAATAAAAAGGGGATAGCAGATGCCAGCCTGGGTACAAACTATTTCAAAACAAGACGCCCTTCGTGTAGCACAGTCATTCGGTCTCGACACAATCGCGACTCTCGAAGATCTCTGCCGCCGATTACGAACGTACGCTAACACTCATCCGCACATTATGCCTACCGTAAAAGCCGGAACATCCACCGACACCGAACCATCCACGGTCACCCTACCGCTTCCCGGCTTACCCTCGGTTGAACTGGGTTATGCAAAGACTATGAATCAAATCCGAAAATGGGGACCACTTCGACGGCCGCGATCCTCTCTCCTTTCTGGAAAGACTTACCGAATTGCAGAGACAATATCGATATTCCAACGAAACTATGTTGGAAGGGCTGCCTGAATTGCTTAAAGGCAATGCTCTATCATGGTATCGCAATAACGAGAACGAATCGTCGGGCTGGAAAAACTTCTTAACCGATTTCCGTCGTTACTTCTTACCGCGTCGTTACCAGATTAAACTAGTACAAGAAATTCGCGATCGGAGGCAACACCCCGGCGAAACCTTCTCGCAGTACGTCACACATATGCTCACGTTAATGCGCCGCGCGGGAAATCACTCGACACCAGAGAAAATAGACCGACTCTACGAGAACATAAGAGCCGAGTATAAAATGTTCATCCGGATTAATGAAAAGACCACGTTGCATGATCTTACCGACCAAGCCGCCGAATACCAAGAAATACAAAAAGCTCGCGAAATAGAAAATAAAGAAGGACGAGAATGTCGACGCGCGAATACGGCTGCCCCGCAACCGATCCCATATGATCGCCATAATACGTACTGGAGATGCAAGCAACGAGGTCACGATCGGTTCTCGTGCAAATGATCTCCTCAGAAATTTTGCTCGCAATGCGGCAAGGACGGAGTGCTTACAAAAGAATGCCACCCCCGTCCGAGAAACGCCACAACGGCCGGGGCCGCCAATAATGCACCCCGGCCGGGAAACTCGCCGACGTAGAATACACACCTCGTCCACACATCCGCGTCCGAATCGGCACTCGCAACTTCTCCGCACTCCTAGATACGGGGTTCGAAATCTCGATGATAAATTTTGAGATCGCGCGCTACGCCCAAGAAATCGGTTACGAAGTTACTTCCGCCGAAAGCCAGATCCACTTAGTCGATGGGGCACTCGCCAATATTAGCGGGAAGATCACTCTGTCTTTAACCACCCACCACAAAGACGTCAAGCACACCTTCCAGATCCTACTGACCCTAAACAGTACCTAACCAGTATCAGATCCTGATCGGCATAGACTTATGGGCCCGCCTCCGCCTGACACTTCCCTCCATCAACAACCATTGAACAACGTCACCCCTCCTATGCCGTCACCGCCGGCTTAATGCGCCGCACGCCCCGAGAAGAACACGAATTAACGACCTTCCTGAATGTCGAACTGGCCAAATTCGAGGGCGTGAAAGGGCCCACCGACCGCATTACACATGTCATCCGAGTAAAAACCCCCGTACCGATCAAACAGCGGTATCGCCCCCGAAATCCCGCGATGCAAAAGATTATAGACGAAGAAATGCAACAGATGGAGGACGAAAGCATCATCGAGCCCTCCTCCAGCGCGTGGAGTTCCCCCGTCGTGATCGTCCGGAAAAAAGACGGCAAGCGACGATTTTGCATCGATTTCCGCAAGGTAAACGAAGTAACCGAGACGCGTATCCGCTGCCACACATCGCCGCTACACTAGACAAACTCCGCGGCGCGCGCTATTTGTCTACCCTCGATCTCAAACAGGGATATTAGCAGGTACTCCTCGCCCCCGAAAGCCGACCGGTAACCGCGTTCACAGTATCCGGACGAGGACTGATGCAATTCAAAGTCATGCCGTTCGGGCTACATTCTGCACCGGCCACGTTTCAACGTCTCCTCGACAGCATACTCGGTCCCGAACTCGAACCGAACGTATTCGTATATGTGGACGACATCGTCGTCGCCAGCCCGTCTTTCGAATCACATATAATACATCTCGCAGAAGTTTTCCGTCGACTGCGCGACGCCCGCCTCCGGCTAAATCCCGAAAAGTGCCATTTCTGCCTTACCGAGCTTAAATACCTCGGTCATGTAATTAATCACCGCGGCATCCAGACCGATCCCGACAAAATTAAAGCCATCGCCCAGTGGTCCGCACCTATCAATGTCAAACAGATTCGACAATTCGTGGGAGTGGCCTCTTGGTACAGAAGGTTCATACCGAACTTTTCCACCACCGCGGCCCCACTGACCACATTAACGAAAAAGGGCGTCAGATGGCAATGGGGATCAGAGGAAGAGAAATCATTCCGCGAACTAAAAAAGGCACTCACTATCGCCCCAGTCCTTGCCTGCCCGGATTTTACTCGTCGGTTCATACTACAGACCGACGCAAGCACTCACGGACTCGGGGCGGTCTTGACACAATACCTGGAGGAGGGCGGACGCGTAGTCGCATATGCTAGTCGAACGCTCAACGGGGTCGAACAAAATTACAGCGCGACCGAGCTCGAATGTTTAGCAGTCGTGTGGGGAATCCGACATCTGCGCGGCTATCTGGAGGGCTATGAATTTACAGTAATAATCGATTACCAGGCCCTCCGATGGCTGCAACGCCTAGAGTCTCCGACGGGACGATTAGGCCGCTGGGTGGCTCGAGCTCCAGCAGTACACGTTCGATATCAAATATCGGAAGGGGCAGCTGAACCGCGTGGCCGACGCGCTTTCCCGACAGACGCCCGTGCATTCCACTCGCCAGGGAAGCCAATGCCCTTGATATAAGCGGCAGTTCCAACGAAGAAAAGACCTGCCGATATCGATATTTCCCCAAATATCGGATCGAGAATGGGAAGCTATACCGCCATTTCTATTTGACCGACTTTCGCGAGGTCCCGGCCGACGAACAGTGGAAGGAATGCGTGCCGCGAGAAAAACGTACCGAAATACTGCGACGGTTGCATGATGAACCGACAGCCGGCCACCTTGGTATCGCTCGTGCTGCGCGATTATACTGGCCTAGCATGTTTTCTGACACCGCCCGATACGTTCGAAATTGCCAAAATTGCCTCGCGCATAAATCCTCGCAAAACCGACCCGCCGGCTTTTTACACATGGCCCCCGTGTCCTATCCATGGGAACAGATAACGATCGATCTTAGTGTCGGTCCACAATCTTGCTTTAAGACTAAATCGTTGTCTTTAAACGGAAGCTGTAGAGCCGTAAACTGCAGTCGTTAAATAACTCTTTAAAGACGGTAATCCACAATGCAAGATGTAAAGCGTAAGATGTAATGTATATCAGCCAATCAGAAAACAAATAATGGAGTTGCGCTGTAGCAAAGACGCGTTTGTTTATACATGGCGAGATGGATATGCGTAATACTTTTATGTTAACATTAACAACATTGTTTTGTTCATGGAATGTGCACTTGTTGCAAATATATATAAAAAAAAAGAAAATATCAAAATCGACGGTGGTGGGTGCGTCCATATAATCGATGCCGCTATATCGAGGGCTCTTTTACAGTAGTGTTCTTGAAATATAAATATACAGACCACGAAAAGTTTTTCAATCTGACAAGACTGACAGTCGATTTATTTGACGAATTACTAGAAATAGTTGGTCCACATCTACAAAAGGCCAGTTACAGAGAATTTTTATCCCCGGAATTTCGGCTAGCATTCACTATTTGGTAAGTTAGATTCCATAATTAGTTAATTTTATTAAAATATATTTCTATAGTTATAGAAAAATTTTCTATAAATGGTTGTCTATTTCAGCTATCTAGCCTCAGGAAATAGCTTGCCTTCTTTGGCTAATTATTGGCAAATTGGAAAGTCTACTGCCTACAACATTGTGCAGGAAACTTGTCGCGTTATTTCTAATACTATAGGTGCAACCTATCTCTTGCCCCCAAATCAGCAAAAATACAGAGAAATTGCTGATAAGTTTTGGCAGCGATGGAATTTGCCCAACTGCATCGGAGCCCTTGATGGCAAACATATAAGAATTCAATGTCCAGCAAATACTGGATCTCAATTTTTCAACTATAAACAGTATTTTAGTATAGTGCTAATGGCAACTTGTGATGCAAATTACTGCTTTACATCAATCCATATTGGAGATTATGGTGAGTTGATTTGCATGAGTAGTGATATAAATACAATATTATATATTTCATGTCATTATTTTATAGGATCGCTTTCTGATAGCAGTGTGTTCAGTGCTACAGAATTTAGTCAAGCTGTGGAAAATGATACACTGAATATACCGCCGCCATCCCCTTTGCCCGGCACAAATATTATGATGCCTTATTATTTTGTAGGGGATGAGATATTCCCTTTACGTCATAATTTGATGCGCCCATACTCTAAACGAAATCCATTGACTGAGACCCAGCGTATTTTTAATTACAGACATTCTCGAGCTCGACGAGTAATAGAAAATGCTTTTGGAATTTTATCAACAACGTATAGTAAAGGAAATAAAATATGACATTAATCTTATCCGGAAAGTATCATTGTCAACATCTGTGTTTATATTCCAGGTGGCGTGTTCTTCGGACTTCATTAGCCCAACTTCCAGAATCTATTGAAAATATTGTATATGCAACAGTAAGCTTACATAACTTTATAATGAAGAAGGAAGAACATCAACAAGGATTTAAGAAATATTGCCCTCCTGCGTACGTTGAGGATCAAGAGGATGATAATAGAATTATGATTCCAGGAGAAGAGATGCTGCAGCACTATGCCTAATATTCAAAACTTGCACAGAATAGGTGCAAATCGTGCAGCTGTTGCAGCTGTTAATTTAAGAAATACACTTGTCGATTATCTTACCACGAAGAAGGTCAAGTTCCTTGGCAAAGAATGATTGTTTTCCGTGGCTATAATATTCCTTAAACATGTACATATTTCAGTGTACATGTGTAACATATAGTGTAGTTCTAAACATGCAGTTTTAATTACTATAATAATAACATATTTGGCTCATGTATAATAAATCTCAACTCATAAACATAATTTTTTTATTGCATCTTACAATTATAACATTTACATATTTAGTTACATTTATAATAAACATATGTATCTATTTGTATATCACATATATAATAAATCTTAACTTAAAAAAATAATTTTTTATTACACATTTTGTGAGTAAAATAAAAAAATATATTTAGTTATAACAATTGTAACAAACATAAATATTTATTTTTGCATCAAACCTTAACTAAAAAAAAAACCAATTTTTTTATGTATTATGAATAAAATATATTTACATTCATAAAAAAATATATTTATTCATGAAGGTTTTAATATCTTATTATATTAATAAATATTAGTTGCGTTTAGCCAAATGCAGTGTTTATTTAAAAAAAAAATTTTTTAAGACATTAAAATTAAATATGTAAAATAAAATATAAATTAAAATTAAAATAAAGAAAACATCAAATAAACGAAGGCAAATAACAAACGTAAAGACAAATTAATGTTGTACTAAATCAGCTTGTACAGCTTGATAACTTTTGATTACATTCAAAATAGCAATTAAACAATCTACTTGTTTCATCACTGGTACTTGATCAAATGCAACTGAAATACTCTCAGCATAAAGATTCGACTTATATTTGTGTTCATTTATTTTATTAAAATATAAATTAAAATTAAAATAAAGAAAACATCAAATAAACGAAGGCAAATAACAAACGTAAAGACAAATTAATATTGTACTAAATCAGCTTGTACAGCTTGATAACTTTTGATTACATTCAAAATAGCAATTAAACAATCTACTTGTTTCATCACTGGTATTTGATCAAATGCAACTGAAATACTCTCAACATAAGGATTCGACTTATATTTGTGTTCATTTATTTTATTAGGAACAGATTCAGAAATGGATTTGTGCACAACTGTTGCAAGATTGATTAAGGCTGAGGTTGATTGTGCTAGAAGGTTTTCTACATTTTCTACATTTTTTTGTTTTTTTTTTGCAAAAATATCTAAATCAGGAACTTTCTTCTTTTTTAAAAGAACATATTTAGTTTCAGGCTTTATTTCAACAGTTGTTGAATCAGAACAAGCAATACTCTCATTTGTCGAGCTAGTATGATCAACAATATCGTCAACAATATCTACACTATCATTTTGTACAAAATCAATGTTGCATACTTTGCTGCTTATAGATGGCTGTGATGATGTAGGGGAAGAAATCTCGGATGACGTAGATAATGTAGATGATGTAGAAAAATTTACGTTTCCCCTAGAACTACGACCTCTGTAATAAATACATATGTTTATTGATCAACAAATTAATTTTTTTTAGAAAATATTCACCTTCGGTGACTAATATGTGGAATTAGAAATGACATAGCTCCCATAAGATACTATTCTACTTTTTTAGCATTAGTGCCTCCACTTGATCCGCTGGCTGATTTTACTTTCATTTCTCTTAATTTTTTCCCAAAATAATTCCGTAATTGATTCCATCTATTCTCTATTTCTTCGACTATATGAATAACAAAGAGGTTAGAATAAATAAATTGTAAATTACACATTTTAGCACATACATAAACAGCAATAACCTGATGACATTCCACACTGTACTTTTATCATATTCCAGGTATCTTTCTTTACTTCGTGATTTTTATAATCCGGATGTTTTTTGTTATACAATATTGGGTTCTCTTTCACTAAAGCAATTAGAATTTCATCTTGAATTTCCTCCTTCATGCTTTCTTTTGTTATTATCACGTTTGAGTTTTCCATTATTGTTACGCTTATTTATTAATTAATTCAGTTAACAAGATCACAGCCATCGGAAGTTATCCACGAGGAATACTAAATGCATCTCATTCAAACGATGCCTTCACATAACAATCTTTCTTTTGCTTTTTGCTGATTGGATAGGAATGATACGTCGACCGGAAGATTTATGCTTTAGGCCGTAAGAATTGAGTTTTGCGCAATTCGCTTACGTCTTTAGGTTAAAGCCTAAAAACTGCGCGGGAACAACTTAAAAACAGGAATTACGTCACTTAACGCTTACGGCCTACGGCTTACGGCCTCTTAAAGCAAGGTTGTGAACCGACACTAATAGGACCGTTACCCCGCTCGGCAAATGGACATTCGTGGCTACTAGTGATGCAGGACCGTTTCACAAAATGGGTGGAATTACAACCACTCCGCCGTGCCACCGCCGCCGCCGTCGCGCAAGCCGTCGAAAGTCGCATCATATACCGACACGGATGTCCACGCACCCTCGTCTGACAACGGGCGACAATTTATCTCCGACCAATTTAGAAAGATGTTAGAAACGTTTAAGATTTCGCACCGCACCTCCCCCACGTACACGCCCCAATGCAACCCGGTGGAACGAACAAACAAAACCGTCAAAACCATGATCCGCCAATATGTGAATCGCGATCATCGTCGTTGGGACCGTAACCTTGAGGCGTTGCAGTTCGCCTTTAACACGGCGTGGCATGAAGCCACCGGGTATAGCCCGGCATTTTTAAATTATGGGCGAGAGATAAACAGCCCCCTCCTCGCGGATCAACGCGACATCACCGTATCGCCACCCGAGACAAATTGCCGCATCCTCCGGGAAGCATATGAGGTCGTCCGCGCCAACCTCGCGGTGACCGAAATATTACGACATGCGACACCGCGCATGGAAACCCGTCGTCGGAGACAAGGTGTGGAGGCGTGTGCATATCCTATCTAATAAAAACGAGGCTGTCGCGGCAAAATTAGCGCCGACATACACCGGACCGTTAACCGTACGCAAAATAATATTGCCGGTAATTTTTAACTTGCGCGACGACCGGGGAAAGTGGCATCGACATATACACATACATGACTTAAAGCCGACTCCGAACAACGACGTAAACAAAACCGACGAGACCGACAACAACTAGGACCGTTTAAACAAAGCGAGTTTACCAGATAACTTGAAAATCTGACAAATCACGCGAAGCCACGAATTGCTCCGGCCCCGAGCGGGGTAAATTTTTTATATCCTGAAAGGGGTATAAATATGCGGGATTTCCGATTCGAGGAAAAGTCCGCATCAGCAAGCATGGCAGATCAACGGCATATTTCAACGCGCTACGATCCCGAATTCGAGATCCTATGGGAACGACTCGCGACCACCGCCGAGGAATCTGAACCTCGCTACCGACCCGCCATCACGACGGTCCAGCCAGCCGCCAAACCAACCATTCGGAGCGTCACCACCGTCCGCCACCCGATACGAGTGGTTCCGGCTGTGGACACGAGAGTGCAGCGATCCACCGCGAGCAATGAGCGGAAGCTACAAGGCCTGCTCCAGACGCCGCCACCGCCACCGCCCAGAGGAGGTAAAAAATACACCGTCTCTCTGGCCAGCCGATGCGCGGCAAAATTAGCCGAACTCTTCGGCAGCCTATCGAACTTGTCCGATGACGAAGGAGAATTTCCGTCGGCGCGGCCCATTGTCAAATCCACCGCCACGGTCGCAGCGCGGGACCATCGTGCCAACGCCTGTAAAAATCCGACCGTATCCACCGCCACGGTCGCAACGCGAGACCACCGTTCCAACACCTGTAAAAATCCGACCGTATCCACCGCCACGGTCGCAGCGCGGGACCACCGTTCCAACGCCTATATCAAGCCGATCGTATCCACCGCCACGGTCGCAGCGCGGGACCACCGCTTCATGCCAGCTCTTCCGCAGACAAACGGCCGAGATCCGTCCCCGCGGCCACCGAGAGCGGCGGCGTTCCTCACGTCCCGGCCAAAGCAGCATCCCCGTCCACCGACCGACCGACGATGCCCTCGTTCGGACCAGCAAGACCGCCGCCGATCGATGATTGTAGCCGACGGGATTTGTATACGAGTGCCCTATTTCGCGGCTCACATCTCCCGCTTGTACAAGGCGCGCGTAGGAGCGCGTAAATTTGTACTTCGTTTTAACAGGCAGGGTGAGTGCCATTACAAGCGGGAAGTGTGATGCCCGAAATAGGAGCGTTTAAGTTAACGAAGGGGGGAGATGTAACGAAGCATCCGAAAGATTCGTTACTAGCACTAATGCGGCCCGCGCCATCCGAGGCCGTCCGAACATTCCCGACCGCGACCGACCGACACACGCGCGCCGACGAGCTGTCACGCAGCGACGACGTGACAGCTATTGTTACATTAACCAACTAAACGGTGACACGTGGCGCGGATACGGGTATAAATACAAATTTTAAGAAGAGAGACCAGTCCTATCCGCTCCTCCGACCTGTCCGTCACAGACAACCGTTCCGACCAGAACAGCAAGAGAAGATTCTCTCAGCGAATACCGAGCGTTCTCCGTATTCCTGTTCTATCCTTTCTCGAGAATTCGGAGTGTTCTCAGCTTTTTCGCTCCGCAACGAATACCGAGCGTTCTTGATATTCTTGTATCTCCCTTCTGAAAAATCGGAGTATTCTCAGATTTTCCTCCTCCCGACAATATCGAGAGTTCTCAGTATTGTCGCTCCATCTCATCTCGAAAGTCGGAGCGTTCTCGGATTTTCCCGCGACATCCGCCCCACGTGTCATGTCTAGCGTCAACGGTTGCCTAGCAACGCACACGCGCGGACCCGGTTGCCTGGCAACGCGCATATCGATACGACTCCCGGCGTCCGGCATATCCGTAATCGAATCGCGTTACATCGCAAAGCGACCGGCAAAGAAAACGGCAAAGAACGACTGCGCAAAGCGAGAGGCGTTACGAATTTATTGTAATTAGATTAAAAGCCCGGCGGCCGCAGCACATCACATGAACCCGGCATCCGACGAGCGATAACCGAGCGCACGTCCCCGCGTCCGTCCCAGAGATAAAATCCGAGCACGCAGGGACGTACCATTACAATATTATAAATATATTATAATATATATTACGTATGTAAATATATACAGAAAGTGAATTTTATAACGTGTATATATTTTTCGATTACGTTCAGATTCAAGGAATAAAAAAGGAAATTATAGGAATATAAAATTTAATACAGAGAATTAGGAGTGGAAATTTACCTTCAATACTTTCAATTTAGTAAAAGAACATTGATATTTCTTGATATTTCTTAATTCAATATTAAACAAAGATTCTTAGAATAAACATGTGTGAATAGAAATCGTATCAATCAGATGAAAATCCCATGTGATTCAGACTAAAAGGTTCATAATTCTAAATCTGTGTTACGTCCGTGTTCTCGTCAGGAGGAGGAGAACTCGGGTGGACGCACGGAACCTCTCCTTTTCTCGCGGAACGACGTCGTGATGCCGATCCGCGAGTCGAACGCGCGTTAAGGGGGGCAGGGATCGGGTCAGCGTCGGCGACGTTATTACCCTTACCTGCGCCCGCGCTATTCGGTGGTCCGTTTTAGGTCAGAGAACCGAATCTCTTTGACCAGGGATGGACCTAGTGCGATCTTCAGGGAGCCGGGAACGGCGTGGGGTCAAGGTTAGGAGAGAAAAAAAATAACTGTTTACTACCGAATTTTGATCAATTAATTTTAATAAGAAATAATAAAAGTGAACTACAATCTTCTGTTCGTATACATAAAAAGGTTAAAGTATTGATAACAAAAAGAGGTCTTGTACATACAAATATAAAAAAAAAACGACCGCGGGGAAGGAAAATCTCTTATATACCCAATTGCTCAAGTTGGGGTAAGAAATTGGTGATAGCGAACGGGTCTATAGGATCGGGTTGCAGGTGTGGAGGAGGATTGGGGTGCGCGCTGCGGAATGCCTTAATCGGGACGAGGTAGGGGAGAGGATCACGGGAAATGTACATAGGGACAGTATCGGTTATGGCATGCCTGGAGATTTGGTCCCAGAATTGTTTGTCGGGTTTAAATTTTCTTGGGATGAAGAAGGTGCCGGGAGGTGGATGGGCGGGAGAGCGGGGGAATTGACGGACGAGGTGAAAAAACTTCTCCACGTCGAAATTTTCCGGAGTACACTGCCTCTCGAATTCGGCTGCGGAACGGAGGGCGGAGGCGTATTGGTGGAGCGATATATTGGCTAGTTCCGGCTCTACTTCTACTAAGCGCTCCGCGAGTTCTTCGGCGTGGCATTCGCGACGAATCCTTTTATTTGCCTTCTCGCGACGGTGTCGCAATGCCCGTTTCGTTGGTCCGTTCCGAATGGCATTTGTTTGGTTCACTATACAAATGAAGGTCAGATAAGAGAGAAGTTGAGGAATCGAAATAAGGCAGCTTCACCGAATCAATCGGCGGCTTGCCCGGTTGGAATGTTGTGGAATCGGAGGAGGCAGCTTCACCGAGTTAATCGGCGGCTTGCCTGGTTAGAAGGTTGTGGAAATGATTGTGAAGTTAGGGAAGGCAGCTTCACCGAGTTAATCGGCGGCTTGCCCATTTGGAATGTTGGGGTGGTTTTAAGATAGATAAATTGAGAGGAATAAGTAAATAAGATGTCGCGAACCAAACTGCCAGTTACCGCGGGAAAAATTGATAAGGTTGGACTTACTTTTTGTTGTAGCGGCCGGGGGCGGTGGTCGAAGAATGTAATTGCCCAGGCTGGATCGTTGAATTGTTCGAGAATAAAGTCGCGCACAGATTCTAACTGTTACGGAAGGTGTCGACCACGAATGTAGCAGGAAGAAGAGAGCGATCCGCTCCGAGTCGCGGTTTTTAAAGGGTTCCGGAGGGGTGGGAATATCTGAGGGCGTGATGGATTTCCGTGTTGGCTTGTCAAATGATAGTTTAGGAAAATTATGAATATAGGGGAAGGAGGGGAGCGGTGTCCTATGATTTGTGGTTTTTCCATTTCCAGATTTCCCGGCGAATGATAGAATTAGTTTTTAGATAGATAGAATTTATTAATAAAAATTCTCCCGCTAGTTCACACTCTTAATCGCTCATTGGTGTGCCAGCCAATGGCCACTAATCAGTTTTTCTTGATTGGTGCTTTTTGTGTTTCCCCACCAATGTGGGGAGTGTCATCCCCGAACGATCCAACGCGTTTCTTATCCGTTAAGAATTTGCTTTTGTTAATATTAAAAAAATTTTTTTATTGGTAAGTCGTAAACTTGTCGGCGCCGACAAGGCTGTTTACCAAGGATTTTTTTGATAATGAAACATATCTCGGGAGAACGATTGTTTATTTAGAGTTTTTTTTTTTGTTTGATCGGGTTATTTTTGTTTGATCGTTCGAAGTGCCCGTTTATGGATTAGCAGCCGTTAAATTTTTCCTTCCCGAAAGAGAAGAATTTGTAAAGTCCCCCGGACGTAACATCTGATTTATTCAAAAATTTTTAATTTAGGAGATGAAAATACGAATCATATACTTCAATCTTACAAGTCATGTTTTCTATTATATATCTTTTATATCGTGATCTCTTTTGCAAGACAAATTCACGAAGAGAACTCGTGGAACGAGAAATTTCCTTAAAACGTTCTTTCGCATGTACTCGTTCTGCTATTATTAATTGGAATGCTGTTTCAAGTTTCGATATGTAAAGACATCACAGCAAATGTAACGCAATGTTAAATCGAATTATATCTTCTGAACGCATTTAATATGGAAAATCAGGAATTCACATTGAAACGATTACCATTGAAATATTTGCCTAGGAAAAATTGACATAAATTTGATGTAAAAAATTTAGTTTTTGACTACGACCAAAATCAGAGTTATCTTAATATATATTTCTATTTATACTAATGTAAAAATCATCTTTAATCGCGGATTAACTCACTTTTCATCTTTTTTATTTTAAAATTAAAATGAAATAAAAGATAATTAGAAGTTACAATTAATCTATATTAATAAAAGAAATAGATATTAGATATGTACATACACACATATACACATATATATATATATATATATATATCTAAGAGTTTGTAACATTTCATTTTATGTGTATATATATATATATATATATGTATATATACATACACACACACACACACACACACACACACACACACACACACACACACACACACACACACATATACATATATATATATATATATATATGTATATAAATAAGCACAAATTCGGAATACGATAATATACTCCAAAAATATATTAATATATATAAATATATATGAATATATTAACATATATAAATATATATGAATATATATAAACATATATAAATATGTATAATTATGTATGAAATATGGCCATACATATTCTCGCATAAAAAATTTTTTACCGGATGATCAATGATAATTTGTTCAACATTTGTATTAGCGATGTCATCAGCGAAGTAATAGGAAACATAAAAAAATTCTAATTTTGCTTTAATATCACGATCTATGGCATCAATATCACGATAAAAAAATATCATTCCGAAATGAAAACAAAAGATTTTAAAAAATTAAAGAAAATAATTTACAAAAAGAAGAAAATAATCGAGAGATAAAAGTGGAAGAAAAGAATTCATGTCATGAAAACAGATGGAATAATATTTTTGTAAACTTGACAAAATCGCAAAAAGGTAGTGTTTCTTCGACATGATGAAATGAAATCTGAAATGTGCATCAAAGTATGTTTAATTTTACATTTATTTTATATTCTGATGTTTTTCGTGATTTGTATTGTATATTCCTATTTCTATTTCTCTTTATTCTTTTTATTATTTTATTCTATTATATTGATATATTTGCTATATCTACAAGGTATCTCGTAGAATGTGTAATACCGTTCGAGAAGATAGACAGGAGCGAGGAGATAGGGAGCGAGATAAATGAAAATGTCTTATATCATTTTACGATATTCGCAATAATTTTCGAGTTATTAAATATTAAAGTTGCATAAATAAAAGCGCGCGGGGAGAAAGCGCTCGCCCGCCTAATCTATAGGACGGATAGGAAGCGTGAGCGGCGGCTATTCTTTCTCTCGTCGCGCGTGCTCCGCCCATTGCCGAACGCTAGATGACCATTGTCGTCACGCTGGGCCTACGGGCGAGCGTTTTCTCTCCGCGCGCTCTTATTTGTGTAACTTTAATATTTAATAACTCGAAAATTATTATTATTGCGAATATCGCAAAATGGTATAAAACATTTGCATTTATCTTACTCCCGTCTATCTTCTCACGAACGATGTTATACATGTTATACCCTATATACTTAAGCTATTATATTAACTTATTTGTTATCACGTTCCATAGAATTTATCAATTTTTACAAGAAATATATATAATAATCTCATATACAGTGTGCTGAATCATGTTAAATGTTTGGGTATAATTTTTAATTCCAGGCTTCTATGATTTCACGCATTTAATGATGGCATCAAGCGTACGATGACTTCGTTTCAGTCTCTTTATTCATTAATTAATCCTTGTAATTTTGATTTGAAATATAAATTACTTTTATATAAAATATGCGTTATCTATATTGTTATATGCCGCATCAGTATAGGCCTCGATAACAGCTTCTCACTTTAAACATCTTTAAATTACGTAAAAATAAATTTTTAAGAATAATTTTGGATTCATTTTTTGATACTAATATTTCTATATTATATGAAGAATTAAGCTGATACTGAATGCATATGATTATATCATATTCAAATACGAATATAAACGAAAACGCTATTAAAAACGCTATTATTTCTTGTATAGGTAATTATAATATGCATGAAATTTTTTGAAAAATTCTAACAGAATTTTTTGCTCTACAATCATCCTCTAATTATTTTGCACATAAAAGCAATCAAGTATTCATGATTATAAAGTATGGTTATAAAAACATTTACGAAAAAATAAACTTTAATTAACTGTAATTCAATACTTTTATACAGAGAATAATGAGATGAACTAATTGGTGCAAAGAAGACACGAAATTGCTTTACATAAAAATAAAAATTATTTGCAAACTCTAATATATTTCTTTCATGAAATCGCGCACGATTCAGAGATTAAAAAGTTATTAAAAAATATGCGACCGCTAGAACTTTTCTTAAAACATGAGTATGAAATTTTGCTAGAACTATCGAGAACTAGAATGTTGCTAGAATTGCGATAAATAATCACCGCAATATTATTCTTTCGAAAGTCGTGCCGTGTTTAATATGAAAAGTATAAAAAAGTGGTAATTGTTTAAAGTTTATTCTTGAAATTACACATAATGGTGAGAATTGAATATTAATGTTATTCGAGTACTAACTACAACTGTCGTTTAAAGTGATAATATTTATTCTATTTTTGTACTTTAGAGGGAGAGATGTTAGGCTACATTTGCGAAGTTAGTATATTATTTAATTTGATTTTTTGCTATTAAAAAAGCTATAAATATTATAAAGAATAAAAAAATACTTAAAAATTGTAATCGCGCGTATAACGTTGACGCGAGTCTCGGCGTGATAGAAAGCGTGAGCGGCGGCTGCTGTCTTTCCTCTCACCTTCCCCTCACCAATGTCGACACATTTGTAATCAACAATTCTACGCGTGCCTGGGAACGGCGAATGCGTGTCTCTGGGTCCTATCTCATCGCGCGCTTGCAATTTGACTATTTTCATAAATTAATAACTTGTTAACTATTGCAAAAATCGTAAAATAGTACTTTTAATAAAATAGGACTTTTTGACTCAGTTTAGTCTGCTCTACCTGTATATGATCGCTTGGCCATTTTTGAGGGGAACACTCCGTATATCGTTTATTATATTTTCTGTTACTTTATTATGTTTCTATTATGTTCAAATTATATTATGTTTAAATTATTTAATTACTTATTTATTTTTTATTTATTTCACTCGATTTCTGTTCCAATTAGCATTTTTAATAACTTATTTTTTCATTGTATCGTACTGCTCCCCATTCATTCAATGATTTCAAGATCGATTTTGCACTAGCTTAAACTATGTCTTTAGATTTGTCTTTGGATTTGATCTATATCAAATTTTTGTTTTACGTATGCTTTGCTGTCTTTATAATGTAATTTTCTGTATTGTTAGGCTTTTTTGAAACTTTTTCCCTATTCAAGTAATTCTAAACTTAAAGCATTAGTCCAAATCCAAATCTATTTATGTCATGTTTTTGATAATACCATAACCATAACCATTTATCTCCTGTTAAATGCAGGTTGAAGAGCTAACTCCCGTATCGCATCATGCGCAAAAGAATCATTTAATAAAAAAAGGAAATCGATTCCTACGCTAACGATTCTTATCTGCTGATTCTTAATATGGGAACGAATTGCATTCACGCAATTCGTTCTCATATTAAGAAATTTCGAGGCAGGATTTATTTTGCTCTATCCCTGGTAGAAGTTTCAAAGCTTGTCCAGTCATAATTGTAATACAGGGATCTTATCTGATTCCCGACCGGTAAAACCGTGTGTGTGCTGCAGTTGCTATCTGTTTATCTCTGTTTATCTCTGCATATTAGGACAAAAGGTATCCCCTATCCCCATCGGATTTTGTAACAATTACTTTATTTTTTCTTATTATACATCCAAATATTATCTTTTTTATAGATTCATCCCTTATCAAAGGTGCTCGCGTTTACCAGCACGTGTCTATCGTGCTCTTCTACTCACGCGTAACTAAGCCGAACACTGAACACCTGGTCACATGGATCAATACATAACAGCCGCGACCCATTAGTGTCTACAAACACTAGCACAAAAAATGCACACGCCATACAAATTAACATGATCATTGTGATTGTTTTATTGTAATCTGATTCGTACGATCTCCAGTATTCTAATGCATTGTAATCTTTTTATAAATCTTGTACTCAAAAGCGATCATTTATTGTAAAATAATGATCAGACATTATAAAATAAAATCATACGTATAATTATTGTAATTCCAAAACAATGAATTAACTGTATAAACTTGTGCAGGTAAATTCAGTAATACTTTTAAAATGTCAAATCACGCGTAAAAGAATAATTCTTTCGCTCCCACCAGCCGACTGTCCAGCTATGCCGCGCGATCGAAGTAAATGATATTAACAAAAAACATATTTCATTATTAACTCAAATTTATTATAAAAGAAAGTTCAAATTAACCATTTGATATTCTTTAAGGAGATCAAGATTATATCATGTTTATGATATGCCCTTAAGATGAATCGTTACATGACTTTTATACGCATCCCGTTATCTTTGCAATTTTTGCGTATGTTTATAACTGATATTCACAATCATATATTTAAAATTGTGCTAAATTTATCTTACTTCACAGTCAATGAAATACAACATCTTAAAATTCCTAGATAGTCAAATATTGATGTTGTTATGTTGCCAACAATTGTTGTAGCAATTAATTTTATATATATATATAAAATATATTATATATATATATTATATATATAAATATATATATATATAATTAATATATAACACTTTGCGGTCCATCAACGGCATGATGCCGTCGTACTTATTTCAACGATGCGGTCCGCCGACGGCACTGTGATTTGACAATATTAGTTTTATCAATAAATTAAAATATATGCGGTTTTAAGCATATAAGTTTGGCAACATGCGAAATAAATGAATAGCGATTTGTAACTATGTCAAAATAATTAACGAGCGCTCAAACTGTTAGGATTGTTCTTTCGGAGCTTTCGATTGACAGATCTTAGCACTATATGTGAACACTATATGTCCACAGTGTAATGTAGGATTATGCCTTGAATCTAGTTTGAAAATCTATCATACTAAAGAGAAATACCATAATATGAAATACCATAATAACAAATATATATAAATACCATAAAAAATGTTTTTTATTGTTTTATCTCAATGTTTGACTTTGTTCCAGCTTAAAATAGACCGTAATTTTGATTGTCTCTGAAAGTAAAACTCTCACAAAAAATTAACATTTATGATGTTTAATAATAGAGAAAAAAATGAACTTTACAATGAAAGTTTTTCGAATATGGGTTCAATAGTTTTTTAAATATCAACATTTGTATAAGAAGAAAATCGATCAAAATAAGCGTAGTCTAGTACGTATCATGTCTGTGACAAGTTGAAACACATTAATCAAATATTTTTGAATGGACCGTAAAGTGTTAATGTTTTCTTATTAGGACAATGTTTATTCCAACAATGGTTTGTAATAATTATGTAAAAATTGAAAAAGATAGAACAGATTACTGCAAAGCTCATCAGAAAGAATTACGCTCTAAAACATATCAAGGTTTAATGCATTATGAAAAATATGGCAAATAATCTGAATGGACAAATTGGAAAAATGATTATACTTTCCTATACGTTTATTGGTTTACCGTGTAATGTGTTACAAAATTATCAAGAAATTATGGTAACTGTTGCTAAATTTGGTAAATCTTTTCACAATGACTTGTAATTCAAAATGACGTGAAATTGAAGAAAATCTTTTGTCTAGTCAATAAGCTTTTGATAGACCTGATATTTGTGCTTGTGTTTTTAATATTAAAAAAGACTATTGACTTTGATATATTTGATTATCAAATAAAAATTTTTTTGTAAAATCGCAGCATACACACACACACACACACACACACACACACACACACACACACACACACACACACACACACACACATATATATATATATATATTTATGTTATCGAATTCCAGAAACGTGGTTTATCACATGTTGTTTCATATGTTGATCACAAAACAAAATTTTAAAATAACAACTCCAAAAATTATTATGAACATATATCTGCAGAAATTTCTGATCCATGAGAATCGTAATTTATATGACATAGTCATGAAACATATAATTCATGGGCCTTGTGATTGGTGAGGAACGATATTCGAAACGTTATCCAAAACTTTTCTTGAAGAAACAAAAATGAACGAAGATGCTTATTCATATTATCGTCGATCAGATACTAATTTATGAACGATTTATGACTTATAAATGATCTGTATGCCTGTTCTCTAAATTCATAACAATGTCGTTATCGTTACGTAGCGACAATCATCACTTGTGCTGGCGATACTATAATGTCAAAGCTATTCTGTAACACAAACTAACGAAACGATATTGATACAAAATGTGATTTCGATATCGTTATAACGAGTATACTCGGTTTCATATAACTTTTTCCTTGTAATATCCAACCAATGAAATCTCTTTTCTAACATCCTTTTCCGATGAGTTTAGGAATGTGAAAATAAATTATCGATGATAAAGTTATAAACTTACAGTAAAGTGATAAAATGAGAAATAGTAGAAGAGATAAATAAAGCCTGTGCAATGTCAGAGTATATATAAGTATATATAAGTAATATATAAAAAAATATTGATAAATTACATGTGAAATTGATATTAATTACAAACAGTTCAATTGCTAGTAATCAATATCAATGATTATAGTGTATGATTAATTATTTATTTTGAATGTTAAAAGATTCCAAGAATCACAAGTGATGCAAAACCGATTACAAGAAAAAAATACTATTAACTAAATAATAATGGTATATCACGATCATTAAATTTTATTTTTGAAAAATTAAAACAATGTACATAATGTCTTTTTTATTTTTTTATATTCTACAAGGAAACATTAAAAAAAATTATTTTTGTTAAAATATCCTACGTATGTTTTGCTCCTCACTGTATGTTGTCATAATTCTGAAGACATATTTTATAATATTATTATACATGGAAAATTATTTATCGATAATGAATTTATCGAATGAAATAAATATGACGGTGATGTAACGGATATGAGAAACTGAAATAATAACAGCGAATAATTTCACAGAGTGTGATCTATATTACAAAGCCGCAAAATAAATAAAACTTGCTTACTGGAAAGAAATAAAAATATTTTCCCAGTTTTACTGATTAACACATTGGCTCCGGCGTCGGTCCCTAGCGATCGACATTGATTTTTTCGTTTGGCCGGCGTCAGTCCCAGGGTCTAACATTGCATTTTTCGTCTAGGTATCGGTTCGTGGCCATGGACTGACACTGTCAAACTTATCAAATAAGATTAGAGATTCATAAAATATAAAAACGACATATTTACATTTTTTCAATAGTAGTTTATTAAAGCAGTCTAAATATAAATTTGGTTTTTTTTCACATGTATCGCAAAACGTTATGACGTAAATTTATGTCGTTACATTTATTTTTTAGTTACGTTTATTTATTTTTGTGTTTTTACTTCCTATGTTAATGGCCGAATTTTAGAAAAAGATTGGAACAGAATAATCGCGCCAAGCGTATCATCTTTTGTTTATGCTCCATATGACCTAGCTCGCCGGCCGAATGGAAAGAACACCAAAATTGGCTCCGGAATCAACGTGTTAACTTTATTAAACTCTTATATACTGTACACGAATTTATGTTTGTATATTATGTGTTCGTATATAATGTATATACATTGTAAAATAATTCTCATTCTTGAAGTGCGAGATCAAAACTAGAATGCCAGGAAGAAAGAGATTTAATAATACAATGTTGATAACATTTAATAATAATTCATAGAATTTAATATTATGATTAGATCGTAGTTGTTCCGACAACATACGAGATATGCAAATCTCTAATAGCGACTACGCATTATACAGGGTGTCCTGTAGCATCTGTAACACCGCTCGCGAGAAGGTAGACGGGAGCGAGATAAATCAAAATGTCTTATATCATTTTGCGATATTCGCAATAATTTTCGAGTTATTAAATATTAAAGTTGCATAAATAAAAGCGCGCAAGGAGAAAGCGCTCACTCGTCTAATCCGTAGGATAGGAAGCGTGAGCGGCGGCTGCTATCTTTTCCCTCGCCGCGCGCGCTCCGCCGAGCGCCGTGGCCATTGTCGTCACGCTGGACCGTCCTACGGATTAAGCGGGCGAGCACTTTCTTCCCGCGTGCTCTTATTTGTGCAACTTTAATATTTAATAACTCGAAAATTATTGCGAATATCGCAAAATGGTATGAGACATTTTCATTTATCTCGCGCCCTTCTCACGTCTACCTTCTCACAAACGGTGTTACACGTGCTACGGGACACCCTATATAATTGGATACAGTGCGCATTGACGCATATTAAAATTTATTGTACATACATTAATCTGTCTAAATATAAAAGCATAATATAAATTTCTTTTAAATGATATGCCTATAATCGAAAGTTTAACTTCCAATTCAACATTGACATACAATGTAATGTTATATACAATGTAAATAAAAAGAATTTATATTTATCACTTTAAGTTTTAAATTACATTAACTTTTAAAATCACGTTAACTTTGACGAAGTTCTTAGGATGTCTCTGAAAATCTATTATGTGCTCATTTATTTTTTTCTTCTCTTCGTCGAAATAAAAATAAATGTCTCTATGTATCATATACATAACATTATTATCTTTCTCTCGTCGCATTCCATACAACAGAATTTCGAAAAAGGAGACCCATTTCTTTCCTTTTATAATCTAATTATCTTTAATTACTATCCCAAGTTGAATTATATTTCATTTATTTGAATTATATTTCCGCATTTTCAACGACTGAAGACTGAATTTCGACTTATTAATACAGACTGCATCGCGAATAACACTTGAAACGCAACGCATAGGTTTGATAGAGTTAAACAAATTGCTAAACAAAATCGCTTTATTTGATTCTACGTTATATCTCTTTAATTATATTAGTTGCCCAACATTCATATACTGTCAAATTTCGCTTAACAGTATCAATTTTAATATGTATATCACATCTTACATTAAATAAAAACAACCTAGATTTATGAAAAATTTTACATTAAGCGATTACCAATCACTGTATTAAAGAGGATCTATATCAAAAGTCGAAACATACGACATTTATTTCTTTTATTTCATATTTTTCAGTAATGGAATCGATTGATTTGCTCACTAGTAGCACCTATTGGTTCTAAAAGGCTTATTATTTAGTACCTTATTTCTATGATCTCAAATTATTCCTTCTATTCATCTTTTAGATATTTCCGAAATCCTAAGCTATTATACGTAATAATAATTAAATAAAAAAAGAAAAATAAAATACAATATTGTCTTATTAAATATAAGATTAAATATAAGATTTATGTTATTCAGTTCATTGAATAGTTCATAATGATGTATACAAGGTAAAATGGCGTTAAGATAATTATAGTCACATAACAAAATTATAAATGTATATATATATATATATATATATATGGTAATATTTAAAATATAATAAATATATATATATATATATATTTATTATATTATTATATTTTATTTTATTATATTTAAAATATAATAAATATATATATATATATATATATATATATATATATATATATATATATGGTAATATTTAAAATAAGAAAATATTTTATATAAACAAAAATTCTATATATGATAATTCTATATATTGTATATATGATAATGTTATATATAATTGTAGTCATCTCTTTACAATTTTATAATAAAAGCGTGTTTTTCCAGAAATGATGGCTGCATGATTCGTTTAAAACAGAGCCAATCAGGTCATCACAACGAAAATGAAATTTCATCATTACTATTAATAATCAAATTTTGATATAATTAAAGATGTGATTTTAGATTATATGCATTTATTATGCATCAGTATTACACGAAACCCTTTTGAAAAGAAGTTAAATAAAGTCATAAGTTTAGTTTGAATTAAATGGACAAAACGAAAAATACTAAGAGAATTCGTAAAATTGATAACGTCATCAGTATCCTGTGAGTTTCGAAAAGAATATGATTTTAAAGACTGAAAAAATTAAGACGCTACTCACTTTTGATTTTTTCTTTTGTATCCTTTATTTTTATTTTTCTCTTTATAGAACCGTGCATGTCCGAGTGTAAGTAACGCAATAACTTTTTTATATTTTATACGAGTGTAAATATATTGCGTTAATGATTATGCCATTTTTAATTATATTTATTTTTGCTGCGCCTTGGGTTTTTTTTATTTTTTTATTTTTCTCATCGATGATACGTTACGTGAGCTGTTTTGAATTTATTATGTTATTTCCCTAACATGATTTCCCTAACATAGGTTGGTCATCTAATTCTAAAGTGCGCATGCTAACCAAGAGCGATAGCCAGCCACTTAGCCATCAGGAGGAGGAGATTTCTCCGCCCATGAATTGCGCACAGCCTAGTCGCCTTTCTTTGGCTGTGATCAGCCAAACAAGATCGATGAGTAACAGGGATGTCAGACCATGTACTGATTACAGCCACTCTGCAGCACGTGGAGAAGATAGGCTGACACACACATAGATCTTATAGGATCCTATACTGGATATGTCTTTTAAATGAAAAGAAAAAGTAAATGTGTCGTATTTTCTATCCTTTAATTTCCGAAAGTACACGATAAAGAAGGATATAAAATATTGCTCTCTTGCTCTATCATATAGAAACAAAAGGACAGAATATTACTCTTTCAACTTTATCAACTCGGATCTCAATTTTAGTCAGAAGGCATATCCAGTACTATAAAATCTATATCACACTATGTATTGCGAACGCGAATCGGAATCAGATTACGGATCAGCAAATCAGGATTCTTCGTTCACACGGATTCAATTTGCGATATATGCATTTATTCATTTACTGTATATGGCAATGTTCAGTTTACAAAATTATAATTTTAATTAATATATAAAAAGAAAGAAACTGTTTCATGGCTATTATGTATGTATAATTAATTGTATATGTATACATATATTATATATGTTTACACTATTAATTTTTTTAAAGTTATATATAATTCTAATTATTCTAATTATTCTAATTATTCGTATTTTTATTTCAAACAATAACATAAAAATTTCAAAAAATAAAATTAATAAATCATGTGCACTTGTAAATTTGGGATCTAGAGCTTGCGCTATTCAATCCCAGTGCACTCTATTGATGTGTCCCACAAATAAAGAACACTGTCTCCATTTGTATCATCCACTGTCTCCATTTGTGCATTCGATGTCTTTAGATCATTTTTTTGAAGTATTGTATGAGCTACAGGTGACCACAGCAGACAAATATTTTTATTTGTCCATCCATAAACAAGTCATGTGATCAAAACTCAATATTTTATTGGCTTGGATCACAAATGGATCGCAAAAATAGAGAATCATCTATTCTGCAATCTGCAATCCGAATCTGAAGTTGTCTTGATTGGCTAAATTTCGATCAGCAATCCGCAATACCAATCCGATCCGCGTCCGCAATACGTAATGTGACACGAGCTATATGATTCCAGATCTCGACTCTCGAGTTATCAACTTGGCCATGCGATACGTGATGCTATTGTCATGATTTACCTTACAAAGTTTTACATAATAATAATTTTGCTACATTATTACGATAATGTAAATAAAAAATTGAAATTTGTAAATATAAAAATCCACTCTTGGCTAATATGCTTTTTATTTACAAAAAATATCTTTTATATTTAAAAAAATTAATTGTAATACTTGTAATGATATTAGATATAACTATTAAAAAAATTAGCGTTTGTATTCTTTGTATTTTTATTTTATTTTAAAACGGAGCTAGATTTTCCCATCGAATGCGGATTGGTTAAGCGCAAAGACGGGATGGGACGGGTCGGAGAAACAATTAATAGAGATTTGTTTTTCGTAACAATGAATTTAGTATAAAATAAAATAAATAACAAATACAAAACAAAAGTGTGAATGTTACACAATCAAATAACGCAAATGTTAAGAAATGGTTTGATCGTAATAATTATGTATGCCAATACGGGGTATAGCGCGGATACGCGCGGACTATTGTTCGACGAGATCACCAGCGGTATTTGCTGGAACGCGATCTCGGTAATTATGGACGCGATATTTTTGTGGTCTTAAGACGGTCGCGAATTGTCACGGGCGCGGTTGCCTAGCAACGGCGGCAATAAATCATGCGGTCAATATTTACGCATGTGATTCGTACACGAACGGTATTCAGCGGATCCATCGAATATTTACCGACCTATTATCGCGTGAATCGCGGCGCGTAAAGATGGCTAATGGAATTATCGAGTGCACTCCGATTTTTCGGATGCATCCGAAAGGACTAGCGATCGGCCGGGAACGCCCGAACGGTGGCGGGAAACCCTCACTACGGCGATGCGCTATATTCGGAAGCTCACGGAGCGCGATCGACCGGAAATACCCTAGCGGAGGTTACCCTCACCTGCAGCGATGCGTTCTCTTGAGCAGATGCTGTGAGCGGGTTAGAGATTAGTAATTGCGTGCCAGTTTACTCAGGCGGAGTAGGGAACTTGTGGTTTTCTCGCAGTTGTAGGAAAGCGGCGGTCAGTTCGGAAGATAGAGAGCTTTTGCGTTAGGCGAGAATTTCCTGACGGCGGCGGGATATCCTCACCACGGTATTTCGCTTAGCTTCTCTTGCGGAGCAGAGCGCGGATCGATTCGTGGCGATAATCAATCGCTCTAATTAGTTGATCATTCTTTTTAATTTCTGGTAGTTTTTGGCGGTATTCGGTTATCTTCGGAGATTGCTCTCGCTCAGCCGGGATCTCCTCTTACGTACGGTTCGGATTCGCTCGGTGCCGTTCGATTGATTTCGGCGACGCCACGCCGAATAATCAATCGTCGATTCGTAATTAATCTTATGAGTCTAATTAATGAATGATTAAAATGACGCAAAGCGCCTTTTGTCCGACGGATCGTCGGTCGGGCACCACTTGGCGGTGGATGGACGGCCGCGGAACGGTGCATCAAAAATATGCATTGTTACAATTTATTTTCTATAAGTACAAAATGGATATATTACTCAACCGTGAGAAAATAGTGGTTTCCTCCGTTAAGAAGGAAATGTAAAAAATTATTTATTTTAATTATTAACATTTATAAAATAATTTAAATAATTTGATTATTGCAATATTAAAAAATTAACTTTTTAGTGTTGCAAAAAAATAATTTTTTACATTTTCCCTTGTGTGTGTGTGTGTGTGTGTGCGTGCGTGCGTGCGTGCGTGCGTGCGTGCGTGCGTGCGTGCGTGCGTGCGTGCGTGCGTGCGTGCGTGCGTGCGTGCGTGCGTGCGTGCGTGCATGCGTGCGTGCGTGCCATGTGCTAATCGATTTTCTTGCTGCGCTTACTTCGTGAACGGCTGTCATAGCGGAAATCATTTTGACAGTTGTATGTATTGTATGTATCTATGGGTCAATAATATATTATATTAATTTCTACTCTTTCTTTCATTTAAAAAAATTAATAACGCGCGTACTGTCTAGTACTATAACGTTGTACTGTCTAGTAATATAAAATTCAGATAAATTCTATAAATTTGTTTACTTGATTATGAACAGCTTGTCATGTAATACGAAGAAATTACTTATGGGCAATTACTGAACATGTATTATTTAAGATATTTTATCAAATTATTTTATCTTTATAGCGTTCTCAATTGCAGTGGGTTTGATCATAATTAATGACATCATACTGCACTTCTTACTCTCACTTTTTTCATTCTTCCTTTTCTTAACGCTTGCATATCCATATTGTTTTAGAAACAGAAAGCGCACTAATCGTTTCTCAGAACGATCAAAACTTTGAAACTGAAAATGCTAATAATTTATGTCTAATAATCGATAAGAGTAGAATCATGAGATAGCGCTAATAGCATTCCTTGAACATAGCTTTAGCACGTGTCAAGAGTTCAATATATTAGCAATTTCCCCTTTTCACTTACGCACACAGAGACGTTGTCTCTCTGTGTCTACGCATAAATGGAAGAGGGAAAATTGCTAGCATACTTTGACTCGAAAACTTGTTATTGAATTAATTAGGACCAGAATGTGAGCTCTTCTTGAATACTTTGAGTATATAGATATGGAGGAGAAATTGCCTATATTTCCTATAAGCCGAAAGTGTGTCCAAAGTATGTGCAAGAGAGAAAGATATACTAGTGATACTCGTCGTCTCTGCAAAATGTAAGCAATAGCTTATTCACTGAAATTGATGAGAAACATCAATTATATCTACTGATATATTTGATCATAATTATTTATCAACATTAACACATACTCAGTTCATATATCAACGACGCACTTAAATATATCAGTGGATTTGTTGTAAAAAAATTATTAGGACATATTTGTCACATAATGTGCAACTTTTGTCACTGCAAAATCGACAGATTTAATTTTGATTATTGTCAAAAACAAAGGTAATTTAATTTTTCCTTCAGATGATGTCATAAAAATAACGCAATGTTCTGAAACAGTTATTCAATCAAATTATAATATAATTTGCACTAGAAAAAATATTAAACCAATTGTGACTATGAAAGTGTTTAACGATGTTTGTCATTCAGTGTTTAATGACAGCGCAATGACAGAACATATTTTGCAGCAAAATGTGTTTGATAACCATAAAACGCAATTTATTAAAAGCATATATAATTGTAATTTATGTTAATTTGCATTCCATAAGGCAAAGTGCGCTACCGATTCAATACACAAAGATTATATTAAATTATATTAAATTTATTCAAAGATTATATTAATTATATTAAATTTATAAAATTGATTCATTTTAAACATCAATAAAAATTATTTTTTGTGTTATAATGGTATATGTTAATATTTATTTAACATTTCACTGTTACATCCCTATATAATATCATTTATGACATGATTGTTCTTCACATCACATTATATATTGCTTGTCTATAGTATCTGTCAATTTCGACGCATGCGTAGAAAGGACGAGTATTACTCGTATAACTTTCTCTTTCACACATACTTTGGATACACTTTCGGTGCCAATATTCCCCCTCCATGTCTATATACTCGAAACTTGAATATCGACATATATTAGTACTGGACGAAGCATCAAATTGAAACTATCTTGAGAAGTATAGAAAAAATAAAACAATATACAATTAATTTAACTGTACAACATTTATACACAACATTACATATTTAAATTTTATAATATGTGAAAAACGATATGTGAAAAACGGTATTTATACATACAAAGTATTTCGAGACTAACTACTGTTGTCAAAAATTATAGTTCAAAAAATCTAAAAATATTCGTGAACATATTTTCAAGTTTGTAAAATAAATATATTTATTTCAGTTTGCAAAAAAATAAAATGTACAATTTATACGTATTTATTGTATTATTTATATGTATAATTTATAATTTATAATTTATATGTATAATTTAATTATTTAAAGAGTGGATAAAAGTTATTTGATTTAAAAAATTATAACTTTTTATAATAAATACATACAGAAAAACAACTCTGGGGTTTTATTTAGTTTATATACATAGCTTTGAAAAAAAAATATGGGAATTCCAAATTTTTCAAAAATATAATTATTCGGGCACATTAATTTTCAATAAGAGGCAAAAAAGAAAAATCGGGAATAAATTTTTTTTATTTTTATCATAAAGTAACGTCTTTAATCCAAAAAGGTTCCAATAAAAAAAAGTTTCATATTGTGTGTATGTATATATATATATATATGCGGGATCCTGACCAGTTCACTGTCAAGTAGAAATGAGATAGATAAAATAGATAAAAAAATATAACTAATTCTTTAATGTGCATGATTCAGTTTTAAAAGTAAACTAGACTTATTCGCCTGTATAAATTATAAAATTAATTTGTTGTTTTAAAATTACAGGATTTATACGAGTAGTTTTATAATGCCGGATGCCGATGAAAATTTTTATACGATAAAAAGATTTAGATGCGGAATTTATAATATGTTAGAATATTAGCGATGTCTAATGTACAATACGCTATTATAAATCGAGTGATCGATCGCTAATTAAATAATAATTCGCTAATATTGCTTTGTTCGTGTTTGTAAACTCATTTTTTATATGCGATGTTATCAATTGCGATTCGCTGTTCGGCATTTAATCTGATGACACGCGATTATGAAGTTGCAGTGCATTGTTTATTAATTTCTTCTTCTTTCAATTATTATTGATTCCGTTGTCAGGGACTAATAAATATATGTACATAAATATATGTATATAATGATATATGAGATTGCCCATATACACAATAAAAACATTTTGTATTTGTGTTAAAATCAGTCCTTGTTAAAATGTTTGTGTTAAATAATTTACATATTTATATGTAAATTTAACACATGTCTACTATGTTAACTGACCTTAACAAATATAAAATGTAAAATTATTAAAATGATTTAAAAAATGTGTTAAAATAACACAATTCGTACGTATTTATTCAATATGTTAAAATTTACACAAAAAAAATGTTAGTTTTACTTTATAACAGGAGTGGGGATGACTTGTTATTATTCTTTGTGTGATTTCGGCATAGTTTCGAATCTCGAAGCGTCTCGACATGTTCAGTTCAGCTTTATTTTATACTGTTACGATACAAGACAGAATTATTTCATCTTTTAGTAGATAAGTCTTGTCACGTATGTACATTTTTATTTTATTGCTATTATAATTTAATTAAACTATTATGTGAGTTATTATTAGTTTAATTTTTCATCTTTTCAGATTATAAGTGCTTCCTATAACTTAAAAGCATTTATTCTTTTCATTCAGAAATCAATTTAAGATTGTCTTTTTATAGATTTTTTTGATATAAGCGACATTTCAAAATTATTTTCTACCAAACTTTTGTAAAAATAATACATTCTTTCGCTCTTTCTGCCGCGGCAATTAGCGAGCGGATTGGTTGCTTGAGATAAGAGTGTGATTGGTCAAGCGTAGAGAAGACTCAGGCGCGTGGCATTCTAGTAGAAGATCCCAAATCGAATACAGTGAAATAAATAGAAGAAATATTGATAACGATCCACTATTAAACGCCACTATTGGTAAAATACAGGAGATATGGACTAATTATTTTTTTTATATTCGATATATCCACTTCATTCTGTATGTACTTGTTTACGCATCTATACAGATTACAGATTACTCATCTATAATCTAACCTATACCTATCTTTGCCAGCGAGTGTGTTCTTTAATCGTAGCTTTGTCATCCAAAATCAGCGAATAAGCTTATTATGTAGTAATATACTAAACTTAAAATCTGTTTATCAATTATATATAAAAGAAAAAGGATTATTCATTTATTTCATAACGATAAAATTGTGTTGTCATTATATATCATTCCGTATACATGACATATAATAGGTGACAGATTAGAAAATAATTGTAAAATGATGCACAGTGTATATCGCATATATCAAAAAGACAATTTATATATCTATTGTAAATATATTCAATATATCTAAATTTCGATATTGAAATTAAAACATATATTCAAACTAAACCTTCTTTCTTATTAATATTCTATGAACAAATATAGAGAATATAAAAAAATTGACTATAAATTTTTTTAAATATTTTTTATATGCAATTACGCATTAGTAAAAGGAAAGCCTGAATTTGAATTTACGTAATTTAATTTTCATAGGAAATCGTTTTCCTTGAAATTTAAAAAAAGTTACTATACATTTAATATTTAACTTTTAATCATTAAAACATAAATATCAAAATTCATTTATAGGTTTTTGCATACTTTATATTACCACAACATGGCATTTACAATAGATAAAAATACAGACAAAACATATGTATTCTGTATATTACAATATGCTAATGAAAAAGTATGGATTAAACTGGAACAGCTTGTTTTGTATCAAGATTTTGTTCACAAAGGTTTTTTTTCTGTTATTTTTTTGTTATTTTTAGTAATATAATTAGTAATATAATAGAACTTTTATTAATCTATCTAATTTACTATAATTTTGTATTACATTGCAGTTGAGCTAACAATTTCATCATTGAATAATAGATATTTTATTTTCACTGATGTAAATGATGCCAGACTTGATCTTTTTTAACAGAGTTTGTTCAATCGAGTCCTCGAGAAGTTATATTAAAGATCAAAGATACACAAAATCTTTCAGTTATTTGTAAGAATTTATAATACATTTTATTTTTAATTTTCTAGATATTAATACTTATTTCAATTTATTTATTAAAATTACTTTAATGTAAAATTACATTTGTATAACTGATTCTCAGTTGTCAACACCATTATCAAACTCATCATACTCTCGGTCATCAACATCTATTTCATTAAATGTTTCGGAAACATCAAATACAATTAACGAATATGGAACAGAAATGTAATGAACAACCGGAATGTTCAAGTTTAATTGAAATAGTAGATATATCAAACAAACTGAAAAACACTCTGAAAAACATGTTCTTCAAAAAAATTGAAAATAAAACACACAGACAGCGACATAATATCAAAAGAGGTTTGGTCAAAATTATTATTTTTACTAATCTACTTATTAATATTATTTATACAATATGTATATATATATATATATATATATATATATGTATATATTTATTGTTATTTCTTTAAAAGCTTTCTTTTACTCTGGTAAGATTTTTAATAATACTTTTTTAATAATTCTGGTAATATTTCCTTTTTTTTCTTTTTAGAGCTTATATAAACTAATAAACAATTCTTCATGTGGAGAAGAAATTTTTCAAAGTTACGAGAGCAATAAATATTTACCTGAAAAATATAGAAAATTATTAGTAAAATTAGTGGTTCAAAATTTATTAGAATATAAAAAAAAGTTGATAATATCTTGTCTTCTGAAAAATGTAAATACGCTGAGGCAATTATTGAACTTTTCCCAAATTTAAAAAATCGAGAGGGAATTTGGGTTACGTAAGTGTATTTCGTATATTCATATTGATAATAATATTAACTATTAATATACTAATATTAACTAATCTTATATTACTATTAATTATTATTAATATATGTCGTAATATTTTAATATTATATTAATAGATATACGCACATACACCTAAATACGCACACTTACATACGTACGCACACAAAAATGTACATATTAATAAACTATTTATTAATATATTTATTTATAAGACATTTTTATGATCCAAAAACTGAAACGGAATATATCGCTTCGCGCTTATCTAATGTACAAAGAAAAGGAAGTAGGAAAATTATTTCACCAGGCAACTTAAAACAAAAAAAAAACAAAACAAAAAAAAATACAAATAGTATAACTATCGAACCTATAAATGAAACAGATGCCATTAAAGATGCCATTGATTTTATGAAGTATGCTACTGTAGATCAAAAAGATAATATTATTAATAAAATAAAGGAGATTTTTAAAATAAGAAGATATTTATATTTAAACGAACGTTTCTTTGAAGTATTTTCAAGATTTTTGGATATTCCTGAATTAGTAAGTTTCAATATTATTAATAATTTCTATTATAATCATAATTTTGTTAAATAATAATATTATAGTTTTTCATACAATTGAAAGTATTTTAAAATATTTTTTTTAGATTGATGTTGAATTCGAATTACTATTCCCTTATATTGACAAAGATATTTTACTTATATCATATCCAGACTATATTAATCATATTTTAAATATTTATAATGTGAAAAAGAAATTTATAAAATGAAAAAGAAGATAAAGATTTAATAAAATTCGATAAAATTAATAATTGAAATTATTTGCAATTATGAAATGTTTAAGTATATAAAATAATTTTAATATATTTTATTTTATTTGTTAGTTTGGGATCGTGTGACAAATTCATATATTGCTCTAACGCAATTAGTACTCCTACTGCTAGAGGGAAAAACTCTGCAACAAGAAAAAAAGCAAAAAATATCATTAAAAAATTAATTATTTTTATACAGGTATATATTTTAACTATAAATTATTAATTTTTTATTTAATCAAAAATATTCATTACGCTACTATTTTATTTATTTTTCTTAGAATGCAACACCACTGCATATTGACGAAAACAAGACACAACCAAAGTTAATTGCAGTTGGACCTAATAAACTTGCAATTAGCCAATATTTTCTAAAGATTGATAAAAATTTAATTTTATTGCCAACAAAGGATATAATTAAAACTATTGATTATCTTTTTAAAGTTTATTATGTATTTCATACTGAATATGATGGAGATTTAAAAAATTTTTGGACATTAATACAACATTACTTCTACAACATATCTAATAACTGCAGTAATAAAGTTATTGAAACTTTTACAAAAATGGAAACTGCAAAAGAAAAGTCATTGCAACAGATTTAATTAAATTATATTTGTTTTCTTAACGATTGAAATGACAAGTTTTTATTTGATGGCACTGTTTTTAAAGAGAGAAAAAAATATGGTAAGTTTTTTTCTTAAAATTTGTCATAATATTTTTCAAAAAATCAAAATCTAAAAAAATCAAAATTTTATTTTATTTTGTTGAAAATAATATTAATATTTCTATATATAAATTTCCGTTATGCCTTATTTAAAGATATAAGTGTTTTTTAAGTTTCCTGACATTATTTTTATTAAAAAATATATTTATGAAATTCTATATCAAAAATTAAAAATATAATAAAAGCTTGAAATATATTTAATTTAATAATTAAGTTAGTATCTCAATTATTACAGTTTTTTATTTTACAAACATGTCCTTTGAATGTAATTTACATACGTACAAAACATCAGATATTAAGTGCATATGTAATCATCTGCGTAATCATCATATGTTATTTGATGGTTCAAATCTTATTTTAAAATGTTATGCAGATTGTCCTGCTATATTTAAAACTTTTAATGGATTCAGAAAGCGTATAAAAAAATATCAGGAATTACAAAATGTATCTTTAAGTTCTGAATCGTCAAATGATATTGATAAAGATTTTACTTTTATATCTCAAGATAATGATAATAATCCACAATTAAATATGGAGGACATCAATAATCTTATTTGTAATAATAGCGAAAATATACAACAAAACATGTTTAATTATATTATGAATCTTTATTCATTGAAATTACCGGAACTTACAATAACTAAAATTCTTGCAACAATATCAGAATTAATTTTTCCTTTACTTGAAAATATCGTGTCAATTCCAAATTTAGACGACCGTCAAAATCTTATGGATAAGTTTAAATATTCATTTGAAGGTCACTTAACCAAATATGATCGGAATAAATTTTTTGAGGAGCATATTCGTTCAGCCTATTCGAGTGTCACATGGTATTAGATTCGATAAAAAATATGATCGTAAGACTCAGTCTTACAAACAAATTCCTGTTACTAGTACATCTACATATATTCCTTTATTAAAAACGCTTAAAATTTTATTAAATAATAAAAACATTCAAAAATACTTTACTAATGAAATTAAAATCAATACTACTGTATATACACATTTTGTTGATGGAGATGTTTATAAAATAATAAAAATAATTCTTTTTTCCAAAATAACAGGAATGCAATCCAACTTCAATTATTTTTTGATGAATTTGAAGTCTGTAATCCTTTGGGAAGTAAAACAGGTATTCATAAAATTGGAGCATTTTAGTTTGTCATTAATAATCTTCCTTATTACATTAATTCAAGTTTGGAAAATATTCATTTATTAGCTTTATGTTATACTGCAGATATTAAACAATTTGGAATAGATCTTGTATTATCTAAAATCATTAAAATTTTAGAGAAAGAAGGAATATTTATCGAATCTTTAAATACCCTTTAAATACCTGTATTAAAGGCACTCTAATATCATTAATTTTTGATAATTTAGGCGGATCAATGCTACTGAGAATGAACGAATCATTTCGTGCTAATTATTATTGTAGGTTTTGCAAAATTCATAAAGAAGATACTCAAAAATCTTGTATTGCTAATGATAATTTATTACGTTTTTAGAAGGCATTTGTCAGAGAGATTTGAATTTATTCTTTAACTTTTGTGATAAATCTAAAATTATTAGCTTGAATGATCTAAATGATAAAATACAGGTTTTCGATTATGGTTTACATAATAGAGCTAATTTGCCTAGTCTTATATATTTAAATAAGAAATATAATGCAATAGGACAACGTGCAGCACAAACACTTTGTTTAGTTTGTAACGGAGCATCTTTCGGATGCTCCGTTACTAGCGCGCGCTAATACGGCCCGCCATCCGAGGCCGCCCGAATACTCCCGACCGCGACCGACCGACACACGCGTGCCGGCGAGCTGTCACGCATCGACGACGTGATCAGTTATTTTTCTTAACAAATAACCAACTAAACGGTGACACGTGGCGCGGATACGGGTATAAATACCCGACAAATTTTAGGAAAAGAGACCAGTCCTATCCGCTCCTCCGACCTGTCCATCACAAATAACCGTTCCGACCAGAACGGCGAGAGAAGATTCTCTCAACGAATACCGAGCGTTCTCCGTATTCCTATTCTATCCTTTCTCGAGAAATCGGAGTGTTCTCAACTTTCTCGCTCCGCAACGAATACCGAGCTATTCTTGTTCCTCCCTTCTGGGGAAAATCGGAGTGTTCTCAGATTTTTCTCCTCCCAACAATACCGAACATTTTCAGTATTGTCGCTCCATCTCATCTCGAAAGTCGGAGCGTTCTCGGACTTTCCCGTCCCACGTGTCACGGCCAGCGTCCACGGTTGCCTAGCAACGCACACGCGCGGACCCGGTTGCCTGGCAACCGATACGACTCCCGGCGTCCGGCATATCCACAGTCAAATCGCGTTACGAGCATCGCAAAGAAAACCGACCGGCGAAGAAAACGACAACGAACGACCGCGCAGCGAGAGGCGTCACGAATTACTGTAAATTAATTAAAGCCCGGCGGTCGCAACACATCTCACGAACCCGGCATCCGACGAGCGATAACCGAGCGCACGTCCCCGCGTCCGTGCCCAGGGATAAAATCCGAGCGCGCAGGGACGTACCGTTAGAAGTTATATATTTACCTATAATTTTACACGATATAATTTCAAAATTTAATCAAGATTTCAATAAATGGAAAATAATTTTACTATTAATAAAAATGTTAAAAATTGTACTAACATCTAAAATTACAAATAATATGTTGCAAGAATTACAAAAGAGATGCTATAAAAGAGCATCATGATTTTGATAAAAGAATTTCTTATTTCTTTAACACCAAAAGATCACATAATTACTCATTATGTAATGGTTATTAAGAAAATGGGGCCTCCAAAAGCTTTTTGGACAATGAGATATGAAAGTAAAAATGGTTTTTTAAAAGACTTAGCTAATAAATTAAAAAACTTTAAAGACATTGCATATACATTGTCTATACATCATTAAAAAGGCATCTTGTCTATCTGGATTGGAAAAGTGAAATCTCTATAATGTTTGATAATAAACCAATTCTGAAAAATTTCAAAAGACAAAATTTAAAATCTACTCAATACAATGATTTTATTGTGAACAATTTACATGTTGCATCTAATAAATTTATTTATATAGGTAAAAGTGTACAATATCACAGTACTAATTTAATATTAAACAAATTTGTATGTTCATCTTTGTCCAAGGATTTGCCTAATTTTAGTAAAATTTAATTTAATTTATTTTTTCTGTAGATTCTGAAATATATGCCATTTGTGAACGTTGGAAAACATTAGAAATATCATCTTTGTGTTTAGAATATGTTATAAAAAGCATGTCTGTTTTATTTATAATAAAAATAACTGATTTGCCTTATATTAAAAGCTGGGAAATTTACAAATCCTCAGACGAAGATTTTGTCATTATTACTGAATATTTTTTGTAACATCTTTAAAAAATTTTTATATTATTACATTGTCTTTATTTTAAAAATATAACAATATTGTATAACATTGTTTTTATGTTTATCAGATATTTGTGTTAAAAATTGCATTATTTTTTTTACAAATTTGTTATCCTGAAAAAATTATTTTGGAATTAAAACATGTCAATTATTTTATATGCGTGTATAATTTATAAACTTAACGTAACCCCTATAGGGTGAGTTTTTTAACTTGAGATTGGAAAATATCTGGAAAAATAAGCATTGTGGGAAAAAAATGTTCCAAATAAATCTTTAATATTTTCGAGGGAGCAATTCTTTCACCCAGGGGGTGAGGGGGCTATTTCGATTAATGGCGGAGAACCGTAGATATGTGTATAACATGATTTCGCGGATTGAAAATCATGACGAGCATTCTATTTCGAACAGGGCTCGATTGGCCATTAAATCGAAGGGGAATGAGCTTATGTTCAACATGTGCGAGCGCATATTGAGGAGATGGGTCCCGAGGATCCCGCTCCTCGCACCAGGGGGATTATTTTGCCCCACTTTTCTGAGTAGATGTCGCGTGACTTTGGTGGTTTGTCGTTTAGGCTGACGCAACTCCTGACGGACCACGGATGCTTCAGCGTGTACCTGAAAAGAATAGGCAGGTACTATTCCGACGGCTGTGAACACTGCGAGTTCGGGACTGACGATGCGTCCCATACATTAACGGATTGTGAGGCGTGATCCTTTCTCCGGGACGTTCTATCGGATAGCGTGGGCAGTGCCCTGAATGACGAGTCGATCGTACCGATAATGCTCTCTAGCGAGGAGAATTGGAGGCTCGTCGCTTCCTTTGCCGAGGACGTTATGTTCGTCAAGGAGTGTGCGGAGAGGGCGAGACAGCGAGGTCCTTTATCGGACGGATAGCCGTCAGACTCGTCGTTGAGTCTCGGTGCTCCCCGTTCCGTCGGGAGATGGGATTGGCCTTTTCCCCGCATGGCCAATGGCATCACCCGTTTTTACGCGTATCCCGTATTGCGCCTTTTATGTTTCCTCGTTGTCGTTTTGTGATGATGTCTGGTGATTTTGTCGCCACTCGTTTCCTCCTCTCCCTACTTGTTATTATTGGAGTTTGCGTACTGTCGCCTTTTTGTGGTTGTGTGCTCCTTATCACTTCCATTTGTTATATATTTGTTATTTATTTACTGTGCTGGATGCCCGGTGGGACGACGCTTGTTGTTGTCGTCACCTCCGTGAGACGTCCCTTTATCGTAGACCTCTTAATAGATTATTATCTATATGTAGTTTTCGTCAACTGTGATGGATGTGGCTTATCGCTATGGCCTGGGATGGGCCTGAAGTTATGCTTGGCGTTCCGGGTCCTTCCCATTGTCGTGGTTGTACTCTGTCCTGAGGAGGGGTTTTAGTGAGTATTTCCGATTATCGGATGAGTCCCACACTACCTGAGAGGAACGGTTGCTCTCCAGGTGTGCGTAAATGCATTTTCCCCTACCTCCGTAAAAAAAAAAAAAAGGGGGGGTGAGGGGGCTAACTTTTGCGGGATAGAATTGCCCCTTCGAAAATATTGAGGGTTTATTTGGAACATTTTTTTCATACAATGCTTATGTTTCCAGATATTTTGCAGTCTCAAGTTAAAAAACTCGTCCTGTATATAATTTATATTAGTAAAAAGATCAATTAACATTTCTAGAATATAAAATCAACATTTTTGTATATTTACTATTTAACAAAAGTAAACTGTTACATTAACACAAACTTTTTGTTAAGAAATAAACTTTTAACACATAAATAGTAACTTTTACATATTATATCCATTTGAGCAGTTATATTTATAAACTGTAAAAAAAACACTTTTTATGTGTTAATTTTATCATAAAAATTATGTTGTAACACACAATTATCTTGAAATTAAGATCAAGAATACATTTTTTTTGTTAAAATATTAACATAGTATCGGTGTTATGTATTATTTAACACATTTATATTATGTTAAATTAACACAAAATTTTGAGTGGACCGTTTGGGACATGTGATTTATGTTAAATTCAACACATTTTTTCCAACAGTATACGTATGTTCCTTTATCTGCTTGTGACGATCGCCAACGAACAAAATATTAATTCGAGGGCTCCAGCCATGCTTGATGCAATCTCTCCTGTCGTGCTCCAGGAGGATTATTTGTATATTTGCCAATGGCGTTGGAGGGTATCGCCGCTGCAGTCCGACCTGCATGCATCGAGAGAATAGGACCATCATCTCTCTGGAGTACCGGTCGTGAGGATTCGAGAGAATACATACACACACACACACACACACACGCGCGCGCGCGCGCGCGTGTGTGTGTGTGTGTGTGTGTGTGTGTGTGTATTGTTGACGTGTTATTTTAAACACGTTATTTGCAATAAATATCATCATATGCCTCAGTAGTCGAAGGGATACCTGCCCGGTAAGCAGAAGATCCAGGTTCGATTCCTGACTGAGGTGATATTTTTTCGCAAAATAATTACGAGTTTTCACGACTGGTTCGTGGTCGGGCCCCGCCGTGACGCACACTCTCTTGTCGTAAAGATATGGTCGGAATTGTCGATCGGAGAAGAATTTGGCAACTCGGCGTCGTTCGCGGCATGCCTCGCGGCGTGCTTTTGGCGTTGATCGCGTCTGCAAAAAAGGATCCCGAATTCTTTAGAGATGAATTATTGAGAATTGCGATTTACGCTTCCATGCGATATTCTCATATGTGAATCTAAGACTTTGCTCCACAGTTTCGTATCTGCAAACGGTTCAGTAGTGATATTCAAAGATAACTTTTTGTCTAAAATGTATTATGTATTCCTAAAATGTATTATGTATGTATGTAATGTATAAAGTTCTTGCTAGTCTTCTCGAATATTACCAGAAAACTCATGAACGAATTGTCATATAAAGATGCAATGGAGCATCCATTGTTCGCACCCCTTCTGAACTGTATTTACGCTATTTCGGAAATGTCTGCCAAACTGTTTGAAAATAATATATTGAAACAAAAATATTGAAATTTGATGAGACTGAACCTCTACTTACGTACCTATAGGACTTTTGCGAGAAATTATCGGTAAATCTCATTGTGCGAATTTTTATTGTTACATACGCTTGCGCGTGATTATTTTTTAAAAATTTTCGTAGTTATCTTTTCATTGGTTTCATGTCTCATCTTTTATCTATACTTTATTAATCTAGCTTATCAATCTATACTTTATTAATCTATACTAATCTCATCTTTCATGTGTATTATCTTTTCTTCTTATTTATTCACGTTTATATATTTCTATTATCGAAAATGTCTTTTTCTAAATACATTTTTTGAATGATAAGTGCTTCGCTTTTGTAACAATATAATTATAAATATATACCTCTTATATTTAATAAGTCAATACACAAGAAAACTAAATTTAAATCAAGACAAGATAAGAAGTAACTTTTTTTTTTTAAGAAAATTATTCTTTTATTATGTAATGTTTTTATTTTTTTAAAAATAATATTCTTACTTATATATAATATAACAATATATTTGACTTAATTTAAAGTTTAAATTAAAATATAAAAAGTATATTTATTGGGTTAATACACAAAAAAGAGTTATATGATATTTTATAATTATATTGTTAAATAAACGGAGCAGTTATCATCCAACATAGAAATATTTTGAAAATATTTAGAAAATAAAACTGTTACGTCGTGACTGCACAATTCTTCTCTTTCGGATATCAGTTATTAGAATTTAATTAAGCGGATAAACGAGTGACACATGTTCTGTTACTCTGTTAGATCGCGACAGTTACGCAACTGATCTCTTCCGGGGGTTGGTTTCTAGAATTCAGCTAAGCGGATAATCCCTAATATCCTAATCGCGGAAAAACAACAGATGTTTTCCTCAACAAAATCATATATATATAGTGCCCTTAAAGGCACGGAGCGCGCACTGCTACTTCCTTTTTTCACGCGGTCAGAACATTTTCAGTCCATCAGTTGTCAATAATTCAATCAGTCGGTGTCAGTCGAAATAAATCAACAATTTCACCAAGTACAAGTACAAGTGACCAAGTTTCCTAGCACCATTTCCGCCTTCATCATCTCGCAAGTCCCAAATCTCCGGCATTCCAGAGTAACAGTAAGTTCAATTACACATAGAAAAATTCCCTAATAATAGTTTTCGGGTCTCTTCTCCTTATATTTTCTCATTTCTCCCTTACATCCTTTCTATCCTCTGCCGTTCTCCTTACACTTCTACTCCTTTTTCTTTTTCTTTTCTCTTTCTTTCTTTGCTTGGGCCGTCGGACCTCTCGGGCTCCCTATGCGTTGCGGAGCACTCAGCAGGTTCATGGCCGCCGAATAATTCAGCAAAATCTGTTTCTTCTCTGTTGGCTTCAGCCGTCGAACCTCTCGGGCTCCCTATGCGTTGCGGAGCACTCAGCAAGTTCATGGCTACCGAGTAATTCGGCAAAATCTGCTTCTTCTCTGTTTGCTTCGGCCGTCGAACCTCACTGACTCCCTATGCGTTGTGGAACACTCAGCAGGTTCATGGCTACCGAATAATTCGGGAAATTTATTCTTTCCTTTTTTCTCTCCTCTCTTACAATTTTCTCTTTCCCTTCTTAATTTCTCTCCTCTGTCGGATCTCTCGGTTTCCTGAAATATTTCAGAGATAGCCTTAAGGTTTACGACCAATGACATTTCCTTCATATTCCAAATCCATTTCCAAATCCATTTCTTCTAGTGAAATCTGCATCATCCTCTCTTTCCGACGTTCAGAGACGGAGGCGAGCCCTGAAGAGGCTCCATTATCGTCGCAACAAGCGAGCTCGTCAATCAGGGAACTATCCCTCACCTAGGACATCCGAGGTTTTGACACATGCCGAAGAAACCACGAGTTGTTCCAGCAGGAGACCCTATTATTTGTACATATCTCCTCCGTCTTATTCCCCGATCAGACTATCCGAATCTGGATCACCCCCAGATTTCAGCGCACTCTTCCCAGAGCGCCATGACACTAATCTCCAGATATATCCAGATTTCCGCACCCAGAAATCCTTGGACGAGTTCTGCGAACTCCGGACTCCTTCCCCTCCTCCCCTAGACCTCACCATCGGAAATCCGACCTCTCCGAAACAATCACACACATAGATAACAAAATACAAATTTAAATAGATTAACAACGTAAGATAAAATTATCAAATACAGATTAAAAATACTAAACTATGTAAGATAAGAATAATTAGAATATAGACAAACATACAAATATAGTAGACTTTGTACACTATTTGTAAATAATACATCCGTCAATTTTTAGAACATTTATATTACATGAATTTCTATACGTAACACCTTTTTTTATTATTTTATCAAATGTAAATATACCTTCAATAAATGTATTTCAACGCAAGAAATAATGACACGGATCTTGTAGTTAGCTAAACTTGTAATCGTTTTAAAATTATTAATTACATGTAAAATTTAAATTATTTATCGTTTTAGTTATTTCCTCCCTCTTTCATTCCCCGTTATCCCAAGATTCGCATGGTCCTGTCCCTGGCAAAAGAGATTAAATTCTCTTGCCTAAATTACGGACCGACGGACGCACGTCACGCAGTCGAAGTCATAGCGTCTTTTTCAAGACGTTGATTCGCACTCGTGGCTCTGCACAGTGTGTCCGACTCGTAGGGACGCCTCAGTGCGCCCACCTGCGAGAGGGTATTTGGAGCGTCCTTCCTAGCCTATCCATTTTCCAAAAAACTATTTACCTCGGACTGGACGTAACAAAACAATAAGAGATAAATGTGCATAAATAAGAAGAAAAGATAATACAGATAAAAATATATAAATTATTATTTGGAAAATTTGACAAAAGTTGCTCAAATATAATTAATTTTTTATTAATAAGAAAAATATGCCTATGGTAGCTTCTCTGGCAAATAAAATTTCTTGGTTTTTAAAAAAAACCATTTTATAATTATAAAAAGGATCGATAATATCTATTTTATATTGCAGTAACAGTAATTATTTGATGCAATAATTTTCTTATAATGTATTGTTTATAAATTTTACAAATTCTATGACATGCGCCATAAATCGCGATTGTAGGAATTGAATTTGCATTATTATTTGTTATTTTTATAAGTTTTAGAATACTTTTTCGTTTATCTTTAAGATAATTCTTAATTTCGAATTTATTTGAATTTCCTGAAATTTTAATAAGAAAAAATTATTACTTTTATTATATTTTAATTGAATAGCTAATAAAAAACCCTCTATAGGGTTTACATAAAGAGTATTTCCTCTTCGTTAAAAAAAAAATATATACAATATTATAAAATTGTAAAGAGAGACTATAATCAGATATAATTTAATTCATTATTTATTATATTTTAGACAAAGAATCGAACTTATTTTATTATTGCTTATATTATTATTTTTTTTGTTTTAAATATGACCGTATACATTTGTAATTATATTACATGATTATAATTATATATATTTTAACACCATTTTATCTTGTATACGCTATGATGAATTATTCAATGAACTATATCATAAACCTTATATTTATTAAAAATATCTTATTTTATTTATTGTTTTTTATTAAATCGTTATTACTTTGTTTAATCTTATCAAACTATCCGTGTAAAACGTAATTAACTCTTAAACATTTTATCATTTCTAACTTTTTTCTTTCTACCGTCAACTTATTTTCTTCCATCTTTCTTTTCCTTTATTTAATTTAATTTAATCATGGATAACACCAATCTCTTCATATCAAAATAATTTGCTTTTTCAACAACATATTTTTCATTCTCTCTTTATGCTCGACTAATAACATAACATCATCTGCGTATAAGAAATACTTTTTCTTTTTCTATTTTTATTCCTTCTCATCTTTCATAATTCCTGTTCTAAATTCAACAACAAAATATCAAACAAGTGAGGACTTAAGAGACATCTTTATTTTATCCCTTTTGTCATTCAACACTGATACTATTACATTTATATCCTCTGAACTCCTTTCTGTTACCTTTTCTTATAATTAGACTCACCTCTCCCTGTTTTTAATTCTCTGATCAATCTTTCTTCCCCTATATTCTACCCGACATCATCCCTTGCTCATTCCTGCATTATATTTCCATATTTCCACAGTTGCTTTGGTAAATCGCCTATTCCAACCGCCTATTCCCCTTTTTCATTTCCTATTCTCATTGTTTATTTCCTAACCTAGTTGCAAAGTTCTGAATTACTTTTTGCAGTAGCAACAAATGGATTCAGATCTTTTCATGTTCGCTTTTCTTAATATTATTGTTCATTATTTATTATCGTCGCGAAAAAGTTGCATATATAATAGAAGAAATTAGAAAAGAATAATAAAATTCAATAATATGATTTTATAAATACACGAAAGTCTGTATTCATATACTTCTTTATCAATAAATACTTTATCAATAGATATTACAATTTTATTTATTTCTGAGATTTTGTGATACATATAATATAAGTTATATATTAAAGAGCATTTTTCTGTATATTTTAAAAAGCATTTTTCGATAAAAATGAGATACAAATATGAATCTTAATTTTATTAATGACAATCGAGCACAGTGTTTTTGAATAATCGCTATCGCCACCGTTTGTTACAAATGTAAATAAAATCACAAGCCGAAAGAAATATATTAATGTTAATTTAGCAAGTAGAATTAACAAGTAGAATTAATTGAAAATATATTATGCCGACGATAAAAGAAGTATTCAAAATATAAAGCAGTTCTCTCGCACGGTTGAAGTACTGATATTGATATTGCGACACGCGCTTGAAACAGAATAAACGTAAGAAACTCAGAACTTATAATAATTCGATTAAAATTAAAGATATCAGATATTTACTTTAATGTTATTTTAATGTATGCTAATAGTATAATTGAAACAATAAATATTACTACACATGCCTATACCTGTTAATCTTAATATATCTTCTGAAGGAGACAGATTGATTTGTGAGCATGACTTAAAGTTGGATATTACAAAGTAAAATTGGAGTAATTGCGGTACTTATAAAGTATCTTCGTGAAGTATCAATTTCTAATTTAAATAACACTTTTTATGCATATAGATTATATAAATAGATGAATTCAAAAAATATTAGTTTCTGTCAAAAAATCTTAAAGGTAAACCTACTCCTTATAAAATAAAGCACTTTTAATTTTTTTTCATTAATCCTCAAAAACTTCAAGATATAAAAAAATGTTTTTAAAAATAAAAATTTATATAAAATTATTCACATAATCCATATATCCATTTATCCATATATTTTAAAAAATAATTATTTTTAAAAATTTTCAGAATTTTTGTGGAACAAATTATTTTATAAAAATATTATTTAAATGGAAATAATTTAATTATGAAACTCTTCTATAAAACTTTTTCATATTTTTTATATATTTTTCACATTTTTTTATGATTCTTCTAGCTTCAAAATTTCATTTTTCAGAATGGAAATACAAGTGAAAAATAATTGGCTGTTTAGATTACTTATCTGGACGAAATAAATCATATATGCAATTTTTAATTTAAATTAAGTGGTGCTTTTATCAAGTAACAATATTTCCTTTTATCAAGTAACAGTATTTCTTTTTTCAATGGATATGTGCCTCGTTGGCACGTGCAAATGTGCGCTTGTTGAATATATATGGAAGTAATTTAATTATGAAACTCTTCTATAAAACTTTTTCATATTTTGAATATTTTTTAAAGTATAATATTTACAACGTTCTTTTTTAAATAATTATATTTAGAAACTTATTACGTATTTTTATTTTGTTCTTTTTTATAATAAATGTTCTTTAATAGGGATACCAAAGGATAAATTTTTGAAAATAATTATTTTTAAGAAATATTATTATATAAATAAATTATATAAATGAAAAAAGATGAAATAAGGTCATATAAATCAAAGTGAATGTAAATGTCATATAATGTTCATGTAAAGATAGAAACATGAATATTATTAATTAATATTACAAGTGTTTCCACCTTATCACTCTCGGTGTATTTCTTTAAATGTTTAATTTTTTTATGGTTCTTCTAGCTTCAAAATTTCATTTTTCAGAATGGAAATACAAATGAAAAATAATTGGCTGTCTAGACGATTACCTAGTATCTGGACGAAATAAACCATATACGCAATTTTTAAATTACATGCTTTTGATTCTTTTATCAAGTAGCAATATTTCCTGCCCCTTTCGATGGTACGTGCTTCATTGGCACGTGCAAATGTGCGCTTGTTGAATATATATATAAGCTCGGTATTAGGGGAGAGTTGCCGAGTTAATATTGATTTTTAATTATATCCTTCTGATTCTGATATATACGTGAATAAACGTTGGAAATTTTCTCTCGAAGTTTTAGAACATGTTATGGCATATTTAACTTTTTAACAATAAAAAATTAATATCTTATAAATCTTTTTGTGACTGTGCATGCAACATACTGCAATAAATACGGAATTAGCCCGGGAAAAAAGTTTATATCTAATTATATATGATTATATATAATTTTGTAGATCTAATTATGTATGGATTTTGACCTGATCTAATTATATATAAATAGATAAAATTTATAATTATATATGAACAGATCAAATTATGCATACTTATGACGACAAAATTACAGTTGCGTTCCGATATTGATTGCTAGTACTGAAAATAATATATGTGACACCCCTTACAAAAAATAAGTGAAAAAAATGAAAAAAAGAATGAGAGAAAGTGATGAAACATTTTTTATCTCGTATCATTGCATGTTTCTAAAACCGATCACCCATCCATTTGGAGATCCTACTCAATGTCGCCTAATCTCGGTATTGGGATGAAACGTGCTACTGAAATGATCGAATAAGTGATTACAGGATCTCGGCTCAAAATATGATAGATTTAGTTAATGAATGTTACTATATTGTATAAATAGTTTCAATTTTAAAATCTCGATTGCATATGTAATTCTTGTAGATAATTTAATTACATGTATAGACCCGTGAACTTATATGTTTAATAAAAATCATTATTCTTATGAAAATGTTTATTAATTGTTGTATATATTTTATTTACTTGTTAATGAATTTGTTAATAACTGTATTAAATATCGGAAATATTTTTCTTATTTAGTTATATTATAGTTATATTACAGTTATATTACAATTAAGAAAGATGTAATGTGTAATAATGTTATTTCATTATTTATTCATTAAAAATAAAGTTTTTACCGAAAAAAATGTCAATATAATTTTATATAATTTGACATGGAGTTATAAATATTTTGATATAATTACATATAATTAGATCTAAAACATTTTATCTAAAAAGAATTTCAATATAATTTTATATGGAATTATTTTATATGAAATATTTTGATATAATTACATATAATTAGATATAAACTTTTATCCGAAAAAAATTTTAATATAATTTTGGAAAGATTTTTAGGAAAGATTTAGATTATAGAATATAATTATAGCTAGATCTGATGTGCCTGATCGTGTTTACGCTTTTTCTGTTGTCTCTGCGTATTATTTTGTTTGTCAGAAGACATCCCCTTCGCGACGGTTGATCACGCGCTTTCTTCGTAAAAGCTTTTGAACGTGTCATCGGCTGATTGAGCCCCGTAGCGAAATGGAGAGAAAGTCGGCTTTCAGGGGTCCGATAGCGAGAGAGTTCCAAAAGCGGCGAGAGCGAACGGACGTATTGGTAGGAGTAAACTCCGCGTTTGAAAGATCGATAAATGTTATATCTGAAATAAATAGCGAATATATTCTTTAATCAGAAAGAGAGAAAGAGTAACTTAATTAAACCCGTGATCCTACAATTTTTGAGGGCTCGTCTGGGATAATTGAACTGAGGCGGACGTTGACGGACATTGCGCAGTGACGCTGAGTGTGATAACGCTGAGTGCAGTTACGCTGAGTACAACAGAATTGGATGTGAGTTGATGCTCTCTGTGAGTGGCAAAAGAAGAAAAGGTGAGATGAATCCTACGAGGAACCCGTCCAAATTCACAATGCAGGAACTCAAGGAGAAGCTCAAGACGTTCGAAGCTAAATACGGCCGAATCAAAAAGTAACCCTGATAAATCGTTTAAAGGAAGCGGATCCTGCAAGCAATTGGCTTCGCGAACTAGATGACGCGCGGAGTGGCGACGAGGAGCAAGATTTGAATGCGTCCGGAATGACTGCAATAGACGTGCGCGAGACGGAGGTGTCGCGACGAGAGCTCAAATTTCTTCTTCTTCTTCTTCTTCTTCTTCGAGAGAGAGAGAGAGAGAGAGAGAAAGAGAGAGAGAGAGACCCGGAGTGATCGAGCGGGGATTAGAGATCGAGGCGGGGATAAGTCGAACGGAGGCACGGCGATCGCCGAATTATTGGGATTTGACGGAACGAGCGACTCCTGGAAAGTATAGGAAAAGCAGGTGCGGCTTCTCACGACGATATACAAGCTACAAGACGAGATGACAAAGATATTGATAGGCTCGAATATATATAGATATATATAGATAGGCTAAAAGATAAAGCGGCTGAGTGATTCCGCTCTAAGCCCGAACATATCGAAATGTCGACAGAAGACCTTCTCCTGAGCGCTATGTTTAATCATCGTCCAAACAAACTGGCACGTGATGAGAATTTGAAGGATGAATTTGGAAGAGAGGCGAAGCTTTCATACATGCATGATAAGATTATTTTAGCCAACCGGGTGCCGATCGAGGAGGAAGATATTGTCGATTACATTGTTGATGGTATTACAGATTTAAATTGCAGGACCAGGGTCGAATTCAGAGGCTTACAACGACGGCATCTCTATTAAAAGCGTTCGAAAAAATAACGCTTCGGCTGAAGGGGCAACAGTTTCATCGCCTCGAAGGAATAACAGGATAGCACTACGAAGTCTCACGGAGGAGTAAAGCAATAGAGGATTGATGGAGCGGAACCGCCTGAAACGCTGTTACAATTGTGGAGGACAAAATCACTTGAGTGCGGATTGTCTGACTAAGGAGAGGGGTGTAAAGTGCTTTCACTGTGGCGAGCGCGGACACATAGCGGTGAAATGCATCGAAAAAAAAGATACAATAAGAGATAATTGCGTGATAAGCGAGCGTTGCGACGGAAAATATTATAAGAATGTATGCATTAATAACAACGTGGTAACGATGATAGACACTGGTAGCGATATGTGTTTGATGCGTGCGGATTGTTACGTTAAATTGAATGCTCCACCTTTGAAAGAAAACAAAATCTATTTTCACGGCATAGACTCGGTTAGTAATGAAACCTTGGGCGAATTCGACGCGAATATCTATATTGATGACAGCATTTATCCTATTAAAATACGAGTGATCTCTGATACGCTCATGCGTCATGATTTAATTATCGGTGCTGATTTTCTAAGGACGGTAGAAGTTAGAATAAACAGAGCTGAATTTTAAAACCAAGAGAAAATTCCGAATTACCAGAAATACTCCAAATTGATTACATGCACGAAGCGGGCAAATTAGATGCCGCACACCTTAACGATAACTGTAAAAATGCGTTAGAAAATATGATTCGGAGCTATAAGCCAAATAAAACACGCGATGTAAATATTAAAATGAATTCAAATTAATTCTTAAGGACGATGAACCAATGTATCAAAGAGCGCGAAGACTTCCCGAGAAAAAAAAACAAATAGTGAAGCGGCAGGTAGACGAATGATTGCGCGACGGTATTGTGCGGCCATCGTTATCGAAGTATGCAAGCTCTGTGGTTCTAGTTTGAAAAAAAAAAAAACGGTGCATATCGGTTGTGCATAGACTATCGATAACTAAATCAGAGAATTGTAAAGGACTGTTATCCGTTGCCTCTTCCTTGAATACGGCACAGAAGTATTTAAATACCACGCCACATAGAAGCATCGGAACGACGCCCTTTAATTTACTTTTCGGGGGGCAGATATTAAGATGAAGGATGACACCTCTATCCGTGAGCTGATAGAGAAGAAAGAATTAGTTTGCATGTTTCAGGAAGATCGGGATGAAATAAGAAATCGAGCCAAGGAGAGCATTTGACAAGTCCAGCGCAGAGAATCGTCAAGGATTTAACAAACGAAGAAAATTGGCTACATCTTATACAGTTGATGATCTCGTTACCATCAAGAGAACGCAAACTGAGCCTGGATTGAAGTTTGCGCCCAAATATCTTGGTCCTTATCGAATTACAAGAATATTAAATGAAATGATCGCTACATTGTTGAGAAGGTTGGCGAACATGAAGAACCCTACGAGACATTCACTGCGACTGAATATATGAAACACTGGGTAGACGATATGGATGAATTGACGACGGACGAGGATACCGAAAATATCTGAGGACAGATATTAGCGCAGAATGGCCGAATGTAGGAAAGATTTAGATTATAGAATATAATTATGGCCAGGTCTGATGTGCCTGATCGTGTTTACACTTTTTCTGTTGTCTCTGTGATATTATTTTGTTTGTCAGAAGACATTCCTTTTGTTGCGACGGTTGATCAGCTTTCTTCGTGAAAACTTTTGAACGTGTCGTCTGATTGGACCACGTAGCGAAATGGAGAGAAGGTCGGCTTTCGGGGGTCCAATAGCGAGAGAGTTCCAAAAGCGGCGAGAGCGAATGGACGTATTGGTAGAAGTAAACCCCGCGTTAAGATCGATAAATGTCATATCCGAAATAAATAGCGAATATATTCTTTAATCAGAAAGAGAAAGAGTGACTTAATTAAAATTAAACCCGTGATCCTACAATTTTATAATTTGATATGGAGTTATAAATATTTTGATATAATTGCATATAATTTGTAATATTAATAAATCTCTTATATATAATTATATCTAATATGATATAATTATGTATAATTAGATATAAACTTTTTTTCCCAAGAAGTGATCAGTTGCTAACAACTCATAGATAGCATCGAGAATATAACATAAAATGATTTATTTTAAATCCCCGTCTTCTCGTTAAGCTTTCATTATTGTTTTGAGTAAATTTTTCGCAGTAATGACTCGGTAATTCTTGAGGTGACAAATCAGCAGTAAATAGATTGAAGAACTTGTCTTGTACTTCTATATTTCCATAGTTGCTCTGCTACATCGCCTATTCCAATCATCTGTTTTCTTTTTCCATTTCCTATTAGCATTGCCTATTCCCTAGTCCAGTTGCGAAGTTTTGGTTTACTATTTACAGTAGCAACAAGTGATTCTATAATTTCTCATGTTCGCTTTTCCTATTATTATTATTTCGCGAAAAAAGTTGCATATAAAACTGAATATACAAACACAAATGTACAATATATAAATTCAATTTATATTTTTATTTTTTTTCAGTAAGAAAACTTTGTTTATGCAACAACGTAATATATATCACATTCTGTGACGTTATTCGCTGTCACTATTTCGGTTCTATATCCGTTACATCATATCCATTTCAATCCTTCATCTTTTGTGCTTCATTTTCGTAGCATTTTTAAAATTTTGATATTATATTATTGTGTTATTTTCTAATTTTCTTATCTGCTTTTTGTCAAATGACGGCTATCAGCACAGACAATTATCATCTAAACGTCATCAAAAAGTCGAATGAATTCAAAGCTGTGCAAAAAGTTTCAGTATTGTCTGCTTTTTTTAAAGCGTATTAAGCGTGTATTTTCTATAACGATATTTCATAACGATATTTTTATATAAAGACTGTGATTTGTATTTTTATCCTTAAAGATTTTCTTACATATATATAAACAATTTTTTACTAGATAACCCGATACTTCACGCGACGTAGTATTAATATGAATTTATTCAAGAGAATTTGCGCGTTGCACGTAATAATTTTATGAAATCGATGAGATAAAGTTATTTTGGGTGTAATCGCGAATGTATTCGCGATGCATGATTAACGAATCTCTTTGATATTTGCGGATTTTTCAATTTCGTTTATTTAGACATGCTGTATATTATATGTAAATGAATTATTCCTTTTTATATTTTTATACTAAATTTCTATATTATTTCTTTACTAAAATATGATTTTAAAACTCTCTTTATAAATATTTTGCCAATTAATATTCGTTTTAATTAAATTTATAATTATTTAAAATTATATTTATATTTCCTTTAGAATAAATAACTCTATATATATATATATATATATGTGTGTGTATATGTATATAAAACTGTGTGGGTTAATTATAATTTCCCACTCAACAATGTAATTGTTGTTACAAAAAAATTTGGCTATTATTATTAAATTAGAACTCTTGTTGTAAAAGTTCTTATAGGTATCCACATTTACAAAATTTGCAGCTAATCCTTTTTTTGTGTATATTTTACATACTAATATATGATATAATAAGGTTTTTATTAAAATATAATATTAAAATTTATACATTAAAATATATTACTTCTTATTACAGATTAGCCTTTGACTTTGCAATCCGACACGCACGAACATTGTCTTTCGGAAACCACTAATAAATAAGTGAATGACGATATAATCGCTGATCAATCAGTGAACCTTGTCATTCTCATTAATTTCACAGTGGATTCGACTCTGTTTCACTGATTTATTAGTGATGCAAGGGATCACTAATTCAATCATTCTTTTCCACTGATTCAAATTTAGAGAATATTAATTTTTTCTCGTTAAACATGTAATAATAGGTTTTAAAACTTCGAGATAAAAGTTTCAACGTTTATTTGCATATAAATCAGAACTGAAAAGATAATTAAAAATCGATATATTCAGCGATATATTCACATTCTCCGATAATTTTTCCCTAATATATTAAACTTATGTACAACGTTTATTTGTGTACAAATCAGAACCAAAAAGATAATTAAAAATATTCATTCGGTAACTCTCCCCTGATATACTCTCTTAATATACTCTTCTCTAATATACTCTCCCCTCGAGCTTGTATACATACTCAACAGGCATTTTACATATTTGCACGTGCCGACGAAGAGAGGCGTATCAGCGAGAGATATTGATACTTCACAAAAATCAATTATCTGAAACTGAAAATTGCGTATATAATCTGTCTTGCAGTAATCTAAACGATCATTTCTTATCTATATTTTTATATTGAAGAATAAAATTTTAAAGCTATGCTAATGAGATAAAAAATTTTTAATGGGATATAAAATTTTTAAAATTATTTGGAAGTATGTTGTTACATAATATATACAAATAATAAATAATAAGAGCAAATATAAATGTTTCACTATTGTTCATAGATCATAGGTTGTTTGTATAAAAAGCATAACTTTTTTGTACTATTCATCAACAAGTATATTTGTGATTAGTTTATATAATATTTTATATTAAATTATATAAAATGTTACGTAATTCTATATATTATATAGTAATTTATGGATAATAATAAGATACTTATATTTATTGTCATACTTATAAAAACATTTTATATATAATTATATGAAAAATTATTTATCAAGAGTTAAATAAAAAAATATCCGCAAATCAATGATTCTTTAATATAAATATATATATATATATATATATATATATATATATTTATATAACTTTGTATTACAAATTTTTTACCGCGTTCTCGTAGCTTTAAAATTTCATTCTTCAATGAAAATCAAATGAGAGATGATTACTAGGAAACAGATCATATACGCAATTTTCAATATAATTATTAGGTTAATTGATTTCTTTATTAAATAGCAATAATCTACCGCTGATCTGCCTCTCTCCGTCATGCAAATGTATAAATGTAAGTTTGTTGAGTATGTACAAGCTCGAATATTGATTTTTAATTATATTCTTTCCATTCTGGTTTGTACGCGAATAAACATTAAAAATTTTATCTCGAAGCTTCAGGATCTATTATCTCATGTTTAACCTTTATATAATTTAATTTCTATAGTAAAAAATTAATATATTATAAATATTTTTATGACTGTGCACATAATGCAATAAGTACGAATTAGGTTATCTGTTGCTAACAATTCACAGATAACACCAAAAATATATAAAATGATTTGTTTTGAATTTCCGAATTCCGAAATATATTTTTCTTTCAAGTATTGTGATTTCAAAATTTGTTTTTAATAGGGACACTGGAATGAGGATTAAAAAAAAATCGATTTATTTTATTTGAAGAATCACTTCTCGAAGAAAATACAATATGTTTAGCATTTTAATTTTGTTTGAAAAGAAATAACGAAATTATTAAATATTTCTGAAAGCGTTTCAGGCCGAAAGCGTTTTCAGCGCGTCGCTTAATGAGCGATACGATAGGAATTTCTCAAAAACGATTAATTTTTTTATAAATAATAAGTAATTAATTGCCTTCATGTAAATATTACATTTGTTTTAATATTATTATTGGATATATATAAATATAAAAAGAGAGATAAAATGACAATGTGCTAATTTTTCTAACACAAGTAAATTATAAATACTTCAAAATGTCTGATATCACTATAAAATTACTTTTTTTAAAAAAAAGGTAAAAAAGGATGTCAAGTATAGTGGATATTGCCAACTCAAATGATTGTGTAAAATTTATATAAAAGATTTGGTATCAATAATTGGCGCCAAGTTATAGTCCTACAAACATGGAGCTCAAACATGGAACAAGTCCATTTTAATCCAATTATATATTTCAATGGTATAAAAGATTTGATAAACCACTGTTTTAAAAAAATAAAACTCAAGTAGTAGTTTCTTTAATTTAAAAATAATAAAAACCAAATTATGTGTATATCTTTCTATCCATTAAAAACTTCTTTTTCTAACCCAAATGGCAATAATTATTTAGCTTTAAAATATTATTATATTACAAAATTGCTTTACTCAATCTACGTTTTTATCACAAAAAATTATAAAGTAACAGTATAAAATAAATGATAAAATTTTATTTAAATAAAAAAAATGTTTATGTAAAAACTTGGCGCTGCTCATATCTCTAAAAAGAACATGAATAAGATGTGTGTGTGTGCGTGCGTGCGTGTGTGCGTGTGTGCGTGCGTGCGTGCGTGCGTGCGTGCGTGCGTGCGTGCGTGCGTGCGTGCGTGCGTGCGTGCGTGCGTGCGTGCGTGCGTGCGTGCGTGCGTGCGTGCGTGCGTGCGTGCGTGCGTGCGTGCGTGCGTGCGTGCGTGCGTGCGTGCGTGCGTGCGTGCGTGCGTGCGTGCGTGCGTGCGTGCGTGCGTGTGTGTATGTGTGTGTGTAATTATAATTTAATCATATTAAATAATAAATTTTGCCTTTATTTGTAACATTCAAATAATCTCATCATTAGTTTTGCATTTTCGTTTGATCTAAGTAGCGCCAAGTGTTTTAATATCGTACCAGTTCCTTGGGCGATCGAAGATTATCGAAACTGTCGAAATATATAACACGATCGTTTCTCTTTGCGTACGCTACCCAATGAGTGTCGGGACCCATCGTGTCATCCAGATTTACGATACCGCTCTCTTTTCGACACGCGCCGCTAATCGGTAATGCGTCACGCATGAAAACGCCTCTGAAGTATGGTACGCTTCGCCAGCTGATCCAATTGTACGTTGGTAGTTACATCCGTAGGTATTTTTATTGTCTCTTTGACGTTTTTTTTTTCTTTTTTCGCTGTTACACCTCGTTCGCCTTTGTACGGAGCGAGATATAATCCCCGTCCGTATTTGTACGGAGCGAGATACAGTCCCTGTCCGCGCGTTTCCATTGCGTGATTGTGACGTTGTAGTTCCTCGAGCTGACGTTGCATGGCTTTCTTGTCGTTTACCGCTTTCGCCACGCTGGCCGCTCTGCCAATGGAACCGAGCGCGCCCAACATTGACAGAATCAGTAATATGCCGCCTCGTTTCGCCGTCGGAAATATTCATTTTTTTTTTGTTGGCTTTTTCTTTGTCTTCGCTTTCATACCCATGCCGATCTTGGTCTTGGCTTTCATCGCTGCCCAAACAGCTGTAGCGGCAACTTTTTCGCCCAAATTCAAATCTCTCGCAATGACGCGTCCTAGGGCTTTATCGACGAGTATCTTATCCGCCGCGTGTCTATCGGTGAGATCATTGCTCCGAGAATACGCAATGTCGTATTCACGGCACGCCGCGTCCAATGGATTTATGCCCGTTTCACCTCTGACTAGTCGCTTTTTCAGTCGAGTACCCGGACCGCAAAACTGATAGCCAGAAATATGTAACTCGAAAGGAAGCACGTTTATCGCTCGATTGAGCAGACTTCCAAGGCAGCCTTTGTTCGTTGCTGCTGACATATGTTGACAGTCCTTTATCTTCAGTGCAGGAACGTCTATATGCGTGCGTTGCCACGATTGGTTATAATGCTCGACGCAGCGACGATAGATTTGAACCTTCAAATCCGCCTTTATATGCTCCGGAAGTTTGTCCGACACATGGTCGATATAGTCGCCACACATGCGTAACAATATGATCTTCGATATATATTGCAACTATTCAGCGCGTAAATCCCAAATATCAAATAGATGCGATAGCGCGAGATACATTTTGGCTACTGAGCGAATCGCGGTTTCGCGCGCCTATAAATAGGCGTTCAATCAAAGCCTAGATAACGCAGTGTGAACATGAAATTCGTGCGGCACCCGCAGACGATACACGTCGTGAACTATGACGAGAAAGCGCAAATGGGAGACATCGCGACGAAGCGCAAGCATGGTGAAATACTACCGAGTACGCGCAATTATTTGTGGTCTATCGAATTGCGGTAAAACCAACGTTCTCATAAGTTTGCTTGAGTCCGCATAGTGTACGTTTCGAGAACGTGTACGTGTATTCGAAGTCGTTGCAACAACCAAAATATCGATATCTCGAAATTTTGTTGGTATCGATCGACGAAATCGGCTATTTTATGTTTTCCAACAACAGTAACGTCATTCCACCGAGCGAGGCACGTCTCAATTCGATCTTCGTCTTCGACATTGCATGTGATAAGCAAGATGTGATAAGAGAGTATTTCTCGATGGGTCGCCACTCGACTGCTTCTAACTCTGTCAGATGTATGCGAAGATACCTAAACATCTGATACACGACAATGCGAATTTGCTGATTTTATTTAAACAGGATGGTACCAACTTGAAACATGTTTACAACGATCATGTGAATACTGACATGTCGTATGATGAATTCTGTGCGATATGCCGCGATTGTTGGCGGCGCGAGTACAGATTCCTAGTGATAGACAAAGACAGTCCGCTTGTCAACAGGCGGTACAGAAAAGAATTTAACACGTTCGCGTACCATAATGTGGTTAGTTGATGTTGATGCGTCAATGAGACATGTGTTACGTCGTGACGACTGCACGATTCTTCTCTTTCGGGTATCTGTTATTAGAATTTAATTAAGCGGATAAACGAATGACACATGTTCTGTTACGATCGCGACGGCTACGCAACTGATCTCTTCCGGGAGTCGGTTATTAAGAATTTGGCTAAGCGGATAATCCCTATTATCCTAATCGCGGAAAAACAACACGTGTACAGATGTTTTCCTCAACGAAATCATATATATATATATATATATATATATATATATATATATATATATATATAGTGCCCTTAAAGGCACGGAACACACACTCTCTGCTACGTCCTTTTTTTTCACACGGTCAGAACATTTTCAGTTTATCAGTTTGTCAATAATTCAGTCGGTGTCGGTCGAAAATAATCAACAAGTACAAGTGGTACAAGATCAAGTTTCCTGGCGACACCATTACCGCCTTCATCTCGCAAGTCCCAAGTCTCCAGAGTAAAAGTAAGTTTAATTACACATAAAAAATTTCCCTAATAATAGTTTTCGGGTCTCTTCTCCTTATTTTCTCATTCCTCCCTTACATCTTTTCTATCCTCTGCCGTTCTCCTTACACTTTTACTCCCTTTTTCTTTTTCTCTTCTCTTTCTTTCTTTGCTTGGGCCGTCGGACCTCTCGGGCTCCCTATGCGTTGCGGAGCACTCAGCAGGTTCATGGCTGCCGAGTAATTCGGGAAATCTATTCTTTTCCTTTTTCTCTCCTCTCTTACAATTTTCTCTTTCCCCTTTTAATTTCTCTCCTCTGTCAGATCTCTCGGTTTCCTGAAATATTTCAGAGATAGCCTTAAGGTTCGCGACTAATGACATTTCCTTCATATTCCAAATCCATTTCTTTTAGTGAAAGCTGCATCATCCACTCTCTCCGACGCTCAAAGACGGAGGCGAGCCCTGAAGAGGCTTCGTTACCGTCGGAACAAGCGAGCGCGTCAATCAGGGAACTATCTTTTGCCTAGGACATCCGAGGTTTTGACACATCAAGAAACCACGAGTTGTTCCAGCAGGAGACCCCATTATTTACACATATCTCCTCCATCCTATTCCCCGATCAAACCATCTGAACCTGGATCACCCCCAGATTTCAGTGTACTCTTCCCAGAGCGCCATGACCTCCAGATATATCCAGATTTCCGCACCCAGAAATCCTTGGACGAGTTCTGTGAACTGCGGACTCCTTCCCCTCCTCCCCTAGACCTCACTATCGAAAACCCGACCTCCTCTCAAAAACAACCACACACAGACAACAAAATACAAATTTAAATAGATTAATAACAGATTAAAAATACTAAACTAATAGATTAATAGAATTTGTACACAGAAAACCAAACAATACATCCGTCAATTTTTAAAACATTTATATTATACGAATTTCTGTATGTAACACCCTTCTTGTTTTATTATTTTTTCTTCAAATGTAAATATATCGTCAATAAATATATTTCAACGCAAGAAATAATGATACGATCTTGTAGTTACCTAACCTTGTAATCGTTTTAAAAATTTAATAATTACATGTAAAATTTAAATTATTTATCGTTTAGTTATTTGCTCCCTCTTTCATTTCTCGTTATCCCAAGATTCGCGCATAGTCCTGTCCCTGGCAAAAGAGATTAAATTCTCTTGCCTAAATTACGGACCGACGCACGTCACGCAGTCGAAGTCATAGCGTCTTTTTCAAGACGTTGACTCGCACTCGTGGCTCTGCACAGTGTGTCCGACTCGTAGGGACGCCTCAGCGCGGCCACCTGCGAGAGGGTATTTGGAGCGTCCTTCCAAGTCCCATCCATTTAAAAAAAAATATATAAAAATATATTTACTTCGGGTTGGACGTAACACATGAATAACATCAAAGATCGCGAGAAATAGCAAAACAGCAAAAATAGCAAAACAGATTGCGAAAACGAGCGATTCGATTCGCAAAAAATATCGCGCTTTGAAAACTGGTAAAATAGATGAAGCTGTAGCGTTGGAGAGACGCTTCAAACCCATCGTCGAACCTTTAAAACAGATTGTCGAGGAAACATATCCAATTAAAAAAGTAGCCAATATTGCAAAGGATTTCAGTATTAAGAAAAAAAAGAAACGTGAAGATAGCGATGACGATGACGATACTACTACTAACAGGGATTCGTATTGGACGGATGTTGGATGGTTGAAATTATCGCCGCAATCTAAAAAGCGTACAAAACAATTGAATGCCGCGTCTGATTCATTCACGTTCGATTCTACATCGATAGAACCATCAAAAGAACTACCGAAAATACCGCTATTCGTGCGAAATGAAAATATTTTTGAAACAAAAGACGTTGTGAACCGTCACTCGAAACAACCATCAAACAGAATCTGCAAACGCATGGAAGTCGTGAGACGCTTCATGGTCAGCTAGGACTATTGGGACGAAAGTACGTGGACCTTCTTCTCGGTGACGACATAGATAAAGCGATCGATAATGGTACGGTATCTATTTCGATAAAAGTGGTACAATGCTCGGTGACAAAAAGTTTGACGTTGACAAAAATGACTCCATAATCATAGACAATGTGAGATACAATGGTACACCAGGATTATACGAATTGATCTTCAAGAGACTTCCCGATAAAGCTATATTTACCGAAGATAACAAACAAACGTATAAAAGTATATTATTAACAACGAATGCTCATAGACATGGTCACAGCGCCCATAATCCCATCATGGGCAACAAGGGATACAAGTACGTTAACATCATCGCTCGTATCTACATATAAAAGAAGCAGTAAAAAGGGTATAGGCATGCATATTATACCATCCATCATGAAGTTAAATGACAACAAGATCGATTACGTGCATTGGGACGATCCCAACGAACTGGTGGATCGATTCCGATTATTCGACGCTTCGCACCAAGCTGGTCACAATGCTCACGACAACGAGATGCTGTCGATCATCGAGGAACTTCGCGAAGCCGGCATTATTATAAATTAAATCGCGTGTTGACGAAACGAACCAGTCGATTGACGTCAGAAAGGAAAAAAAACTTTAATTGTAATATATCTTATTTACACGCATTAATATCAAACATCGTCGAAACATGAGATCGTCAAAATCTGATGGAAAAAATATTAACTCCGTAAGGCGACGACTCGTCGAGAAATTGCACGCTCCAGCCAGAAGAAATTTTGACGAAGATGTGTCATAATTCGGAGATACGACGATCTGTGGCAAGCTGACATCGTCGAGATGCGCCCATATTCGAGTTTCAACAGAGGTCATCATTACATACTCACCGTTATCGATGCGTTGAACAAATATGCCTGGGCCGTACCGCTCAAGAGCAAGGTCGGAAGCGAGACGACTAACGCTATCGCCGAGATAATTCGAGAGAGCGAAAGATGCCCGAGAAATTTGCAAACGGATATGGGGAAGGAGTTTTACAACGCCGATGTGCAGAAACTCTTGAAAAAACATAGCGTTAATCATTATTCCACGTATTCGATATTGAAGGCATCGATCGTCGAACGGTTCAATCACACACTTAAAAACGACATGTGGAAGATGTTTACACATAATGGTAATTACAAGTGGGTCGACGCGCTGCCGCGTCTCGTGTTAGATTACAACGCGCGCAAACATCGCACTATTGGCATGCGATCCATTGACGTAACTCCCGCGATCGCTAAAAAAACTCTTGGGCACGGTGTATAGCGCGATAAAGATCGCAGGTCCAGCAAAATTTAAAATTGGTGATTCGGTACGCGTGAGCAAGTATAAGACAGCTTTCGAAAAAGGTTATACGCCAAATTGGTCCACCGAGGTGTTTAAGATCATTAAAGTACAGCATACTAATCTCGTAACCTATCTACTCGAAGATTATCGCGGAGAATTCGCTAGAGCGTTCTACGAGCACGAGTTGCATCACGCGACTCATCCGGACGTGTATCTCGTGGAGAAAGTACTGCGTAGGAGATAAGGTTTACATCAAGTGGCTGGGATTCGATGGGTCAAATAATTCTTGGATACACAAAAATGTGATTTAATTCATTTATTGTAAATAAATATAAAAATATTTATATAAAAAATTTTAAATTCATTCATTTTATTGTAAAAACAAATAAAAAAATATTTATATAAAAATATATACAATAAGTCTTATTTTTTCTTCCATTATATTTTCATAAAGAAACTATACAGATGGACTAACTATGATGAACTTAAGATAATATATAAAATGTATAAAACTACGGGAAATACGTACATATGTACATATAAACTACAACTACATATAAACTATAAGAAATACATATGTATGTGCATATGTACATATATGCATAAACTACAAGTATGTATATACATACGTACACAAGTACATAAATACATACGTACATACATATGTACATATGTACATAAACTACAAGTATGTATATACATATGTACATATGTATATGCATACGTACATATATACGTACGTACATTACATATTGTACATACATATATATAAACTATAAGAAATACGTGCATATGTATATATATATATATATATATATATATATATATATGTATAAAACTATATATAAAAAAATACATGTATATTACAAAAGTATTCGCCAATGTCCCCATGGTAACGTTTCCGTCGAATCCGGTATGATGTATCGTTTGTCATCGTATGGACTCAGAGCAATTTTTGACTCGGATACCGTATATACTTGGTGTAAAAAGGATCTTATACATGACTGGCGACGAGTCATTTCGATCTCTTCATTCAAACATCGTGTATAATCATCGAACGTTATTGTTCGCGCTACGACGTTATTCTTTACATCTTTCGCCTTTTTGGTATCCTTTTTATCATCCACTCTCATCGCATACATTTTCGCTCTGAGTCCGACAAATTCCGTCATAATTGCACCGTTATTTTCGTCCTTTATTAGGCCGGGTACTTTTTTATTCACAAGAGACATACTATATGCGTTGTCCGTCGGATAATCGCTCGTATCGAAGCGATATCGCGTTTTATCATCTCGTACACATCGTCGTACTCGATGTAATATACAAGACTGTCTGTGTCGGTGTACATGATCTTACATTTGTCGCGATACGGCGGTAACACATATTCGTGGTGAAATTCGTACAAGCAGATTTTTGATATATCGAGTATACACATACCCACATAAATCGGCTTGTTGAATTTCACCTCGAGTTTACGCAGTTCGACGGCGAAAAAATTTATTTATTTTAAAATTAAATTTTCCGCAAAGACGCTGCGGCTGGAAATTTGGTTTCGCGATCATTGCCTTCGCACCGTATCGTTCGTCCTATTTTGTTATCAATTTTACATCCACGTGATTCCGGACATTTTCCATTGTTTTACCGAATACTGCGTTGTTCATTAATTTGTATAAATTTTTTTCAAAATCGTTTTTCGCGCACATTCTAAGCTGTGTATTAAGTTCGATGTAATCGCGGAGCCAGGTGGATTGAGCGAATTGTAGTACGCGATGTATCTTTGCTCTACAAAGACCGTGGCGCGTACATTGCTGCAGGTTACGATAGTGGATGACATATCGCTTTTTGTCATATAGCGTCGCGAGAAGTTTATTCCGCCGCGTGCCAGGTGGTTTATCGCGGACAGAAAGGTAAGTCAGTGTGTCGGTCGTGCAGATGATGCGGATACTCGAAATCGACCTCGAAAATATAACCCGTAGGCGAATCCGGAGCGATCGCGCTTGCGTCAAAGTTCGCGATGTCTTCAACCCATCGAAATTTGGCATAGGGCAGAGATTGAAACATCGCCCATCCGTATAAATTGTTCACGTCGTAGTACATCAAATACGATGGTTTCGACGGGTCGTACGAACGCATGTACTTGTTATTGGGCTACGTGTATCTGCTGGAACATTGACTGAGGCCGCCACGTATACCGCGCTCGATAAACATAACCATATCGATGTCGGTGAACAACTCAAATTTTACACGTATGTTTCAGCATGGCGTCCCATGTGAAACCTGGCAATGTGTAATAATGAGCGGAATCGAGACTGTAATTTTTGATACAACTTTCACGGAAATTTTCAAAAACGTCGGCCAATAACAAGACATCGGTCTTCAAATATAGATCGCTATATTCGCCTAAGGTTTCAATAGAGAACCGCTGCCAGATGTTCACGGCGTGCGCGTAATCATTCTCCGACACTGTGTTACCAGTCAAGGAGTTATAAAGTGATTCGCGCAATGGTAGGCGCGTGTCTTGCAGCTTGTCCACGTATTCATAAGGAAAGACACCTTTACGCGTCAACAAATCAAAATCCTCGTTCGATAACGTGGAAAATGCGGAATTTAAAATTTTCAATTTCTCTCTACTTAAAAAATGTCAATTTATCGAGACTGGTACTCAAAAATTTGTACGAATCGATGAATCGTAATTGTACATAATTTTGCGAATCTGATCTATCTTTGATATGTTTAGTGAATGAAATGTATTTTTCCTTTGTTATCGGCAGCACGTCAATTTTGCCTTCGTACGCCGTAGCTATTTCCGTGATAACAAAGTGCGCGTCATAACCGGATAAATTGTGAAAGACTACAGGAATGCAATATGATTTTTTATAGTTTAAATTGCAATTCGAATGTGCGGGTCCGCGCTACGGTATATCTCCCACTGATCTCTCGATAATGTTTCCATAGGGACATTCGCATAACAAAATTTTTACTTGATGCGCCAAGTTTTCGAGTTGCCGAACGAACCATGCAACGTAGTCTTTGCCGCGACGAAATTGATACGCCGATAACGCATCGTCGTACGAGCATTGCACATAATATCCTACGCTAAATACCTCTTGTAGTAGCGTTGATATGTGTACGACGTGTTTTCTCTTTCCGACTCCATCCTTCGCAGTATGCACTCAAGATCTGTGTAGTCGATGAATGGAAATCGTTCTTTATTGCAGTAGTTCTTGAAGTCGAGTCACTTGTCGTTCTCATTCAGCAGTCGGATGGCGCAATCGTTCATCCGTTCGCAATCCACCGTATGCGATTCCAATTTCTCGGATGAATTAAAATAATGTAAATATCTTCAAACGGAAAACATGATTTTTTAGTATTTTTAGCATTTAAATTAACAATTATAAAATATTTTACATATTTTATATATTTTGTTAAAAAATGTGCATACGTACCTATCACAAAAGTATTTCTTGTGTTCTTTTTTACTCAGTTGCGAGCTCACAAGACGGGATAAGTTCTTCGAGTTGTTCGATGCACTTGTCGCATCGTTGCAGCCACGCGAAACACTCCACCAAAGTAGCGACCTGGCTGCATTGTTCTAGCAGCTCGCGTTCCATTTGTTTGAGATGTTCCATTTTTTATACTACGTCCCACGGAGCACTTGTACTCGCATGTGATTTGTCCACAATATCGTCTTTCTTACGCAGTGCAAATTGGGCACATGTTACATGACATTGTTATATGTACGGACTGACTGCAATTGGAGCAAAATCGATCGTTTAACGCATCAAGAGTATTTATCTCATGCTTCCTAACGGCATACATTATTCCAATGTCAGTGTCCGTCAGACGAACTATGCATTCGACACATACAATTAGAGCACCACCTGTCGAATAATAAAATTGAATTGTGCAATGTTTTCTATTATTATTCAGTACAAGGAGTTCCGAACGCGTAACAATTTTCTTTGCATAATGTTAGCTCCTCACTGATCACTTATGCAATCACTGTCGTCAGATAACGCGTGCTCATCATCTTCAATATCAATGTCAATATTTCCAACATTCTCAATTTCTTCTTCTTCATCTCCCCACACGTCCATTATATTCGCGATGTCTTCCATATTTATCACATTCAATATTCACACCGTCAACTATTTTTCACACAGTATCGCGATCGATATTCGTTTATATTTCACACAGTATCGCGATCGATATTCGTTTCGAGACTTGGAATAGTACTGACGTTATGACCCTTACCTGCGTCCGCGTTATCGATGGTCCGTTTATTGGTCAGAGAACCGAATCTCTTTTACCAGGGATGGACCTCGTGCGATCCTCAAGGAGCCGTGAATGGTTCGGGGTCAAGTTTTAGGGTAAATAAATTGAGACGGAATTCGAGTTAACTGATTTAATAATAATAATAATAAAAAAGAATGACAATGTTATTCGCAAATTTTACTGTATACATTAAAGTGTTGAAATACTGGTTACAAAAAAGAAAAAATTTTTATATGTAAAATTTGAATAATAATAAATAACAAATAAACAAAAGAAAATCTGGATTTTATATATCCAATTGTTCCAATTGGGGTAAAAAATTGATGATCGCGAGCATGTCGATGGGATCGGGTTGCAGGTGTGGCGGGGGATCAGGCGCTGCGGAAAGCCTTGACTGGGACGAGGTAGGGAAGAGGATCACGGGAAATATACATGGGGATGGTATCGGTAATTTGGTGTTTTGAGATATGATCCCAAAACTGGCTGTCGGGTTTGAATCTTCTTTTAATGAAGAAGGTGCCAGGAGGTGGATGGGTGGGAGAGCGGGGAAATTGATAGATGAGGTCGTAGAATTTTTCCACGTCGAAGTGCTCTGGAATGCACTGTTTCTCAAAGTCAGCCGCGAAGCGGAAGGCGGTGGCGTATTGGTATAGAGAGATGTTAGCTAGTCTCGGTTCTACGTCTATTAACTGCTCCGCGAATTCTTCGGCGTGTCCGGTTTCGCGACGAATCCGCTTATTAAACTTCTCCCGACGGTGTCGCAATGCGTTTCGTTGGGTTGTTCGAGATGGCTTTCGTTTGGTTCACTATGTAAATAAGAGTCAGATGAAAGAGAACGTGAGGTGAGAGTGGTAAAAAAAAAGAAATTGAGGAATCGTGGTAAGGCAGCTTCACCGAATCAATCGGCGGCTTGCCAGGTTGGAATGTTGTGGAATCGAGATAGGCAGCTTCACCGAATTAATCGGCGGCTTGCCAAGTCGGAGTGTGGAGAAATCGGGGAAGGCAGCTTCACCGAGTTAATCGGCGGCTTGCCAATTTGGAATGTCGGAGTATCTTAATGAAACAACTAGGTAGAGATCGCGAACCAAACAGCCAATCTACCGCAGGAAAGGAGTAATAAAATTGGACTTACTCTTGTCATGGCGGGCGCTGGTGATGGGCGAGAAGTGTGGTGCCTACGCTGGATCGTGGATCGTATCACACGTGAAATAAAGGTATCGCGCACAGATTCTAACTGAAAAAAATTGGCGCCTACCTCGGATGGTCCCATCCGTCAAAACGTGGGGCGATGTGAAGAGAGAAGAGAGCGATCCGCTCCAAGTCGCGGTTTTTAAAGGGTTCCAAAGGGGTGAGAATATCTGAGGGCGTGATGGATTTCCGCGTTGGCTTGTCGAATGATAGTTTAGAAAAATTGAGTGAAAAAGTGAGTATAGAGGAAGGAGGGGAGCGGTGTTCTGTGAATTGTGGTTGTTTTTATATTTCCAGATTTCCTAGCGAATGATGGAATTAGTTAGTAAAAATTTTCCGCTATTCCACACCCTCAATCATTCATTGATGTGGCCGCTAATTGTTTCTTCTTGATTGGCGTTTCCCTTAGTTTCCCCACCAATTTGGGGAGTGTCATCCTCGAACGATCCGACGCGTTTCTTATCCGTTAGGAATTTGCTTTTATTAATATTTTTTTTTATTGGTATGTCATAAACTTGTCGGTGCTGACAAAGCTGTTTATCCCAAGAATTTTTTTTGATAGTGAGACATATCTCGAGAAGAATTTTTGTTTATTTATTTATTTAGGGTATTTATTTATTTAGGGTTTCCTTAGATCATTCGAAGCGCTTCGTTTACAAATTAGCAACCGTTGTTTTTTTCCGAAAGAGAAGAATGAAGTCCGTGAAGTCCCCCGGACGTAACAGCGACGTTACCTGTTTATATTATATTTGGAATCTCTTGCTTCATGACCGCTTACGATCATTTCTTTCTTACAACAGTCAATTTATTTAATAACGATTTTGACTGGCCCAGTTTTCGGATATCAGTGTAATTTTTTTATAAAATATGGTAATGTTTCAGATTTGGTCAAGTTGTCCTTGAGAAAACGATTTTCGTTAATTATGTCACAAACAGACAATCTATATGAAAAAACATTAATCAAATAGCGAAATTATTCAAAACTATTAAAATTTTAAAATAGTTCAATAGTTTTCAATAGTTATCAATAATATTTTACGGTTTTATAAATTTACTGAACTAAATGAAGTAGCACACGACTTGTGAAATATAAGTGAGATATAAGTGAAATATAAGTCCTCATCACTACGAATCATCGGCTACTGATGATTGTTAACACACACATACACACACACGCGCGCGCGCGCGCGCACACACACACACACATACACACACACACACACACCACAGAATACATAACAAGATGGCTAATCCCCTTAAAAACAATAAAATATTCATCGTGACATATGAGGCGTTTAATTAATCGAAAAAAACAAAACAAAAGTGAAACAAAAAGTAATTGTGATATGTTGTTACTGCGAAATGAAGCTAGCCAGTTTTCATCAATCTGAAGTACAAAATAACGTATTTATAAATAATTAATTCAATGATTTATACCTTACATTAATTCAATGATTTATATGAATAAAGACTGAATAGTTTGCTTTCAAAAACTTTTTTTGCTTAGCCTGGTATGTCAATTTTTTTTTAAACTTGATTTTTGTATCAAACATTAGTAATTGAACTATGCACAATTTAAGAAATATTAACGAAGTTCATTACTGTTACTCGATAAAGATGAACTTTTGACGGAGAACATTTTTTTCAAATAATATAAAAATCTAAAAGGATGTATTTAAAAAGTATCTGAGTATTAAATAAAGAATCACAGAGAAATGAAAAAAGTAAAATTCATTTTATTCAAAGACTAAAATGTGTACCCAAAAAATTTTTTTCTATTTTTTGAAATTATTATTAATCCAATGCCAATTAGAAACTAATATAAATTATATTTACTCAAGTAATTGCAATTGTTTCACGAACTTTTTGACTGTACTGTATATATAATATATATAAAAATAAAATAATGTAGTTTTTCTAGAGAACAGCTTCATCAGCTGTACATACATTTGTACATACATTTTATCATTATTTATATTATTATATTGTATAGTCATATGTTTTTATAACATTCATTTATTTTTATATCATTTTCAGTGAGGCCAGAAACAACACTACCCAAAACGAAGAATTAATTGTTCCATTAGATATCAACAAAAATGACTTTATTGCTGCAAATAATTATAATAATAGTGACGCAGACGTTTCTATTGGTAGCGTATTTTCTATAAATCATTCTGACAGTTGTATGATAAATTCGGATGAAAGCATTCCAGTAGATAACGTAGCATTTAAACGAGAAATACAAGAATGGGCTATTAAATATGGAGTATTGCATATTGCTGTCAACTGTGAACTATTATCAATTTTAAATAAATAAACAGTAACTTTCCAGTTGATAGCAGAACGTTATTACAAACTCCTAAATTAACAAATATCGTAAATATTAATGGAGGCGAATATTATCATTTCGATTTAAAGAAAGCGGTAGAAGCATTATTAAAACATCGTGACACTATTCGAAATGCAGAAAAGACGTTTTATTGTTGATAAATATTGATGGATTACCGCTATTCAAAAATAGTGATGGACTAATCTTTTGGCCAATTTTATATTCTGATAATATTTCAAAACATATTTATATTGTTGGATGCTATTGTGAGAAAGATAAACCAACATATGCCGAGGAATATTTTTACGACCATTCGTTGATAAAGTTGTTGATTTAAGCCGAAATGATTATGTATATAATTGTTACGTCCGTGGTTCTGGACGAAAGATAATATCTCTCGTCAGGAGGAGGAGAACTCGGGTGGACACACGGAACCTCTTCTGTTCTCGCGGAACGACGTCGTGAGGTCGATCCGTGAATCGAACGCGCGTTAAGGGGGGGCAAGGATCGGGTCAGCGTCAGCGACGTTATTACCCTTGCCTGCGCCCGCGCTATCGGTGGTCCGTTTTTAGGTCAGAGAACCGAATCCCTTTTACCAGGGATGGACCTGCGATCCTCAGGGAGCCGGGAACGACGCGGGGTCAAGTTTTAGGGTAAAAAAAAAAATTAAATTAAGACGGAATTCGGATTAACTACTTTAATAATAATAAATAAAAATGAATTACAATGTTCTGTTTGTGTACATCAAAAGGGTTGAGATATTGGTTACAAAAGAAAAGAAAAATTTTATACATAAAAATTTGAAATATTGAAAATGACAGCAGACAAAGGGAAATCTGGATTTATATACCCAATTATTCTAATTAGGGATAAAAAATTGGTTATCGCGAGCATGTCGAGGGGATCGGGTTGCAGGTGTGGCGGGGGATTAGGGTGCGCGGTGCGGAAAGCCTTGACTGGGACGAGGTAAGGAAGAGGATCACAGGAAATATACATAGGGACGGTATCAGTGATTTGGTGTTTTGAGATCTGATCCCAAAACTGACTGTCGGATTTAAACTTTCTTTGGATGAAGAAGATGCCAGGAGGTGGATGGGTGAGAGAGCGAGGAAATTGGCGGACGAGGTTAAAGAACTTCTCCACGTCGAAGTTCTCTGGAGTGCACTATTTTTCGAATTCGGCCGCGGAGCGGAGGGCGGAGGCGTATTGATGTAGCGAGATGTTGGCTAGCCCCGGCTCTACTTCTATTAATTGCTCCGCGAGTTCCTCGGCGTGGCAGGTTTCGCGACGAATCCGCTTATTCGACTTCTCCCGACAGTGTCGCAATGCCCGTTTCGTTCGTCTATTCGGGATGGCGTACGTTTGGTTCACTATGTAAAAGAGAGTCAGATGAAAGAGAAATTGAGGAATCGAGATAAGGCAGCTTCACCGAATCAATCGGCGGCTTGCCAGGTTGGAATGTTGTGGAATCGGGGGAGGCAGCTTCACTGAGTTAATCGGCGGCTTGCCAGGTTAGAAGGTTGTGGAATAGAATGTTATAGAATCGGGGGAGGCAGCTTCACCGAGTTAATCGGCGGCTTGCCAAGTCGGAGTGTGAAGAAATCGGGGAAGGCAGCTTCACCGAGTTAATCGGCGGCTTGCCAATTTGAAATGTTGGAGTATTTTAATGAGATAAATATATAGAGGTCGCGAACCAAACTGCCAGTTACCGCGGGAAAAAATGATAAAGTTGGACTTATTTTTATTGTAGCGACCGCTGGTCAAGAAATGCAATGGCCAGGCTGGATCGTTGAATCACACGAAAATATAAGAATCGCGCACAGATTCTAACTGACAATTTCGGATGGTCCCGACCGTGAATGGAGCGATGAGAAGCGGGAAGAAGAGAGCGATCCGCTCCAAGTCGCGGTTTTTAAAGGGTTCCGAAGAGGTGGGAATATCTGAGGGCGTGATGGATTTCCGTGTTGGCTTGTCGAATGATAGTTTAGGAAAATTGTGAATATAGAGGAAGAAGGGTAGCGGTGTTCTGTGAATTGTGGTTGTTTTTATATTTCCAGATTTCCCAGCGAATGATAGAATTAGTTAATAAAAATTTTCTCGCCAGTCCACACCCTCAATCGTTCTTTGGTGTGGCCGCCAACGGCCACTAATCGTTTCTTCTTGACTGGCGTTTTTTTTGTTTCCCCACCAATTTGAGAAGTGTCACCTTCGAACGATCCGACGCGTTTCTTATTCGTTAGGAATTTGCTTTTGTTAATATTAATTTTTTATTGGTAGGTCATAAACTTGTCGGTGCCGACAAGGCTGTTTACCCCAAGAATTTTTTTGATAGTGAGACATATCTCGAGAGGAAATTTTGTTTATTTAGAGTTTCTTTAGATCGTTCGAAGTGCTCCGTTTATGGGTTAGCAGCCGTTAATTTTTTCTTCCCGAAAGAGAAGAATTCGTGAAGTCCCCCGGACGTAACATAATGATGTGTACTTTAATATTAAAATTTCCGCTTTAATTTGTGATAACCCTGCGGTAGCTTTTGCGTTGTCAATTAAATATCACACGGGTTTCAATAGTCGCCGAAAATGCACAATTCGCGGGCAGTGGGTCCAAACAAGAGTTTACTTTTTGGAAGAGGAGGCACAGAATATTCTAAGAACCGATCATCAATTTGCAAATCAAGATTATAAATTACATCAAACTGGTGAAACAATTTTGAAAGAAATTCCGAATTTCGGATTAGTAAGTAATGTTCCTTTAGATTACATGCATTTGATTTGCTTAGGAATCATGAAGAAGCTAATTTGGCTTTGGCTGAAAGGACTCTTGTCTGTACGCATTGGTTCTCGCGGTATTAAAAAAATATCAACAATTTTAGAATTTTTATAGGAAATAACACTCAATGATTTTGTTTGAAAATCAAGAGGTTTGAAACATGTTTTTACACTGGAAGGCAACTGAATATAGGCAATTGTTATTGTATACTGGGCCAATTGTATTGCAAAAAGCTTTGCAAAAAGATATATATTTAAATTTTCTCACTTTACACGTAGCTATCACAATTCTCGTTAGTCCTATTTTAGTTATTAAATACCGAGATTATGCACATAGTTTATTACAGCATTTTGTGACTTCATTTGCCATTATTTATGGCAAAGAATATGTGACGTATAATGTACACAACGTATTACATTTGTGCATAGATGTCCAAAAGTATGGTCCATTAGATATGTTTAGCACGTTTAAATTTGAAAATTACATGTCAAATATTAAAAGATATTTAAGAAAAAATGAGAAATCTCTTCAACAATTAGCTAGAAGACACGAAGAAATCATGTACAAAATGACCCATCTAAAAATGAACGTGCTCTATGTAACAACACATTATATTAAAAAAATATATATTATGATGAACTACTCTTTGATCGATTAAATATAAAAAATCAATATAAAATATGTTTCAAGGATTCATACTCAATACGTTGTGATGACAATAAAAATAACGTTTGTCTTCTGAAAGATGGTATTGCAATAATAATATACAATATCATACAATGCCAAGATAGTAATGTATAATATATAATTGGAAAGAAATTGATACCAGTTCAAAACTTATATTTGTCATTAGATTCACGAACTCTTAAGATTGCGATTGTAACATTACGCATATACTGTGTATCAGAACTTGCAGAAAAATTGTGGATTATGTGGTACAAAAATAAATCTATTATATTTCTGATTATTCATGTACTGTGTAATTAGTAATACGTATATTAATAATAACAAAGCTTAGTTTCAAATCGGTTGCATATAAGATGTTAGAAATATGTTTATAATTTGTATTGATGTTTTTCGCTGTAATATAATTTTGAAACACTTAAGTGTGCTGTAATACATAATATTACGTTATGGCTTTTCCTGTCTTTCTACTGTTTGAACATTTTACGTTATATGAATCTAGTATGAAATTATTGTCATCGAGTATTTTCCATGTTATATGATAAAATGAGTTAAAAATAAATTATCAAAATGTGTTTGGTATACGACGTCTTACGGTAAAATTATATGATAAATCTATATGGTTTTTCAATAGAGCAGAATTTTATCTTCTTTTTGGTAACTTATTGTTACTAAAACTACTTCTAAAGCATATCGTAAGATATTCAGTGGTGGAAGAATATGTGAAAAATGCAGATGAATTTGCAAGATGAACGTCGCCTGCAGCTTAAGCAGCATTAACACACGAGTGAAGGATTTCATTGATACCACATATATCAACAAATGAAAGTAAACTTTTATTCTATATTGTACTCAAGCACGCTGATTCAATTTTCTTGCAATTCTCACAAATTAAAATACATAAATATTATTAATGATTTCCCGAGTTATTTCCAAAATATAATATATCTCTATCATATTGTATTTCAATTTATTTTTTATTGATCACTTATCTTCATATCTATTATTCAAGCATATATAACTGATCCAATCTTCTTGCAATTCTCACAAATTAAATTTATAAATATTATTAATGATTTCCTGAATTATTTCCAAAATATAAGATTATAATATAAGATCATATATAAGATTATATATAAGGTTATAGGATATATATATATATATATATATATATATATATATTTTAATACATTTAACAGTTATAATATATTATTTATAATAGTTATATTATATATAAATATAGTTTATCTAAAATTTTTTTATACTTTTTCTAAAATGCATATATCTCAAATAGCAAAATGCCAGCAGTATGTCAGCACTGTGCTAGCAGCAGATTTTAAGCTGCTTTCCAAGTTTAAAGGTTTTAAGTTTAGTTTTTTGTGGCACACCTTCTCATTATAGAATAACAACAAAAATGCGATAAAAATCAAGTATTGTTTGCTATCTCATTGTGGCAGCGGATGTAGCAGATATCGTGCAAAGTTTGTACGATGAAAATTTAAAAAGTGAGGAAATTCACTAAGGTATTTGTGACTTTATATGTCGAAATCTAGTGACTTTCCTTGCTTTTGTAATTTTCACTTCACTTCAAGAACTATAATAAATTCCCAAACTTAATAATCTCCAAGAATCATGAATCATATTGATGTGATATCAATGTTTCATCAACGTAGTTTTAACGTTAAAACAATCTTCATTCAATGTCTTTTAAATACAGAAATTTCAAGCATAAATCAACGTTCCAGGATATTTTTACATTATACCAACGTTTATACAACATTGATTCAATATTAATCAACATTGAATCAACATCAACATTGTTGCAATTCAACGTTTCTAGAACATTGATTCAACGTTAATGTGCTGTATGGGATCGCGTTGCTTAGAATTTTCAATATTTACAGCAGAATAAATATATTTAATTTCGCTCACAAATATATTTATATATAAATATATTTGTGAGCAATGGAAAAAAAAAGAACAAAAAGCTTAAGTGCAATAAGTATAAACAACATGCCTATTTATAGAAAATTATTTATTATTAGTCTCAAAACATTTATTGTTCAAAATAATTATAATTATCATATTTTTTCAAGAACCCGCATTTTTAAAAGGAAAATTATTTTTCTATAATTTCATTATTTAAAAAATGAGTGTATTATGTATCATGTATATAAAATAAAACAACATTAGAAACTATAAGAGAAACTATTATATATTAGAAACTATATAAAATCAAAATTTAAGTATGCAACAAATATGCCATGCATGATTCATTGTAATTTTTATTTCACTTTTTTTATTATTTTACAGAATTACCATAAAAAATAAAACTTCGATATAGAATTACATATCATTTATTTTAAAACTCTTTCCACAGAGTAATCTAAAAGTTTTATCTGATATGTTTTCACTTTTCTTTTATATATATATATATATATATATATATATATATATATATATTTTTTTTTTATTTTATTGCATTTTATATGTTTGACTATAAAGTCTTTTATTCTTCACTTTTCATCAACATTTATTGTTTTCGATCATATTATTATATTAATATCCGCCATTTTTGAACTCATGCGCAATACATATTTCCGGACATCTTAAGAGAAAGAAGTACTAAAAAGTATATCTCTCTGTCTAACCTCCCATGAACATTGTTTCTTATGCAGAAACTATAGCAATTGCTAGTCCATATCTATAAGATCTATAATATTTGTAAAGATACGATTCAACATATCGGCTTCTTAGATTTTCCTATTTTGCTAGTGTTAAATTATGTTTACTTCTCTCTGTGCATATGCCTAGGTTACAAGTTTTATTATTAAGACTGTTTTAATCCGTTTTACATTAATATTTTACAGAGAAGATATTAAAACATTTATCTTTAATTTAAGAAGACTATATATATTATCTACGTATAAATATAAAATGTTTTTATATTTAAAGAAATCGTAGATGATGTTTAAACTTTATCATTTATATATCTAAAATTATCCGATTGATTAATCGTACGTTTTTACTACATATATGATGACTTTCTCATATCATATATTATAATATAGTGATTGTTATAGCAATATGGAAAATAATAATTTTTTTATCGTAATATCAATTTAATAAACACTAAACTGGCTTACCTACGCGTACACGCGCTTACACACACACATTTTTTTTTATTTCTTCAAATTTAATTTTTAGCAAAGAAACAAACAATACAAAAATTATCTTTTCAATCATTTTTCTTGTATTTCCATTATTACTGTTATTTTTCTTATATCAAACAGGAATTTTACAAAAGAAAAAAACTAATATAAACGTATGTGAACATATTTCGTATTTAATTATATACTTATTATATTCATATATATTTTATATAAAAAATTTTGACTAGGTAGTATAAAATAATTGCAAAATTGAATAAATTAATTCTCTATTAAATTTTATTTTATATGTTTATTTATCTTTTTTCAGTTATTTTACATGTAATGTTTCCTAAAAATCATATTCATATATTGTTGAGTAACTGAATATATTGTTGAGTAACTGAATTGAATAGAATATAGATTATTACTGATCGTAATTTATTCTAACTAGTGGATTGTATAATCGAGAGGTTACAATGGAGTCTCGGATTTCTTGTCTTGTTCGCTTGTTCTATCTCGAAAGATTGACTTCATCGCCAAAAATATCGTTATTTCTAGGTCAAAAAATATGGATATTATTTATATTACTTATTGGTTTTCAATTTTCGAAATTATTTGTTTATAAAATATTCGCACAAATAGCTAACGGATCGCTGAATACAAATTCTGTATATATTATAACTGTACAAATATATACATTCCGCCCACCAATTAATGTCAATTAATTTTTACTTAGTTATGGAGTAATCGGTAATTTACATAGTTTATTAATTGCTCGTTTGTAATTTTTGTTCGCAGTCTTTAATGTAACTACACGTACCTTGCCATTTGTACCCGCGTGAGTTTCAATTATTAGATGTACAAAAAAGTTCTGAGCTTTTTTTTGTAAAATTCAATCTTTATTCAAAAACAAACAAAAAAATATTAATCAGCGAAATATTCCCCATTTGCATCAACGACCTTTTGCCATCTTTCGGGTAGCTTGCGAATTCCTTGACGATAGAAGCTCACCGGCTTCGAAGCGATAAAGTCATCAATACATTTTCGTATCTCTTCAAATCTCACGAAATGTGTATCAGCCAAATGCTGCAGCGACCGGAATAGGTAGTAATCGGAAGGCGCCATGTCTGGGCTATACGCCGCGTGCGGGAGAAATTCCCAGCCTAACGCATATGATCCTGAATCGCTTTCGCAACATGTGATCGAGCATTGTCATTGAAGCAAGATCACTTTACGTCGTCCTTGGCCAGTAAATGGCCTCTTTTCTTCTAATGCATCGATGCTCAAATTGGTCAATTGTTGTTGGTAGCGGTCTGCCGTGATTGTTTCACCCGGTTGTAACAACTCATAATACAACACCTTTCCAATCCTACCAGATACAGAGCAAAACCTTCTTGGCGTGGATATTGGACTTTGGCGTCGATGTCGAAGGTTGACCAGGGTCAACCCATGATTTTCTACGTTTAGGGTTATCATAAAGAATCCACTTTTCATTGCCTGTAATGATTTTGTGCAGAAAATCTTTTTTCCGAAACTTTGAAAGCAAAGTGAGTGCAGTGTCACGCCGACGATTTTTGTTGTCTTCGAACAATTCATGCGGAACCCATCTGCCTTCCTTCTAAATCTTTCCCATCGTATGTAAACGTACGGAAATGGTTTGCTGCGTAACGCCAAGCTGTTCTGCAAGCTCCTTTTCAGTTTGCGCAGAGTTTATATCCAGCAGTGCTTGCAATTCGTCCGTTTCAATCTTTTGAGGGCGTCCAGCACGCGGTTCATCTTCAAGACTGAAATCTCCTTGGCGAAATTTTTGATACCATCTTTTATATGTAGTATGACTTACAGCGTTCTCTCCATATGCAGCACAAATCATTACAGTGGCTTCAGCAGCATTTTTCTTCAGATGAAACGCAAAGTGAATGGAAAATCGAATATGCTCTTTTGTTATTGCCATCGTGAACACTACTGATTTTTGAGGTTATGTGCATCAAACGCCAAACCGTATGGCATTTTAGAAGGCCAAATGTTAACGTTTTAAAACCGCAAAAGGGCGGGAAGATATATAAAATTTAAATTATTATTTCGGTTGTATGAAATCTAAAGCTCAGAACTTTTTTGTACACCTAATACTTTGCCTTTCACTTTAAAGGCGGTATATTATTGTCTTTAATTAAAACAATTTCGTCGATTAATAGATTGATTTTTTTGTGTTTCTATTAAGTCTTGCCTTGCAATGATGTTAAATATTCAATATGTCAGCGACACTAAAAATCTTGTGAGATTTTTTGCATTAATTGCCAACGATCCAGTCTATTAATCGATACGTCACTTAAGTCTATTTCTGGAATGCTTGTTAAAGATTCATCAATAATAAAATGACCAGGCGTTAATGGTTGAAAATCTGTGGGAGGCAATGGATGGCAATTGACAAATCATGAATTTAAGCATGCTTTGATCTCTACTAAAACTGTAATTAATTCTTCAAAAGTTAAAAGATTTTACAACTCGTTTTAAATTTGCAAGATTTTACTGCCTCCTACAATTCTCCCATGTGAAGTGATGCTAGTGGAATAAATTTCCAATCAATATTATTCGGAGGCAAAAATTGATTATTTATGTCCCTAATTTCCTTTGTAATAAATTGTCGCATTTCGTGGAGTTTATTTCGTGCTCCAACGAAATTAGTCGCATTGTCGCAAAAGGTTGGGCAATCGCGGCATCCCACGAAATGTTTGAGTGCCGTGATAAACGAACTCGAACTAATATCACTGACCGCCTTGAGATGTATTACCTTTGTTGAAAAACAAATGAATAAACATATGTATGCTTGTTCATTCGTCTGCCGAGACCTCGATTGACCAGTGTTACAATTGGCCCCGCAAAGTCGATACCTGTTTATTTGATCATAAAATTGTCGATTAGTTTTAAATTTTCATTTTAAATAATGTATTTCACGGCTATATCTCGCGATTCACCGAGCTCGGCCTTGTTTTCGCGGAAAGGTAATCTCACAACAAATCGTCCCGACAAATCTCGAGTCATCGTGTTCACATCGTGAAATATAATTCTCGCATTCTCGTTCCTCATTTGACATCAAAACATTTTTTCTGGCTGAGTATTCCTCCAATTCCCAAAATTTGAAAGTGTCATTAATTCTTATACAAATAAACTAAAGTATGAACATTTAACGATGAACAATTAATTGAATCGACTGTAAATTAAATGTTGGTATCGAACCTGCTATCCAGCCTAATTTACTATTTTGCAATATCGGCAAATCGTTTCCTAGATTAATGTTGCCACTCTCTAATAGTTTCTCTAATAGTTGAAAGAAGAATTCTCCGTTTATAATTGCGTCTATATTACCCGGAATATGGAACAATGAATCTTCTAATTTAATGTTTTGTGGAATTAATAATCGCGAAACTTGAATAGAGAATGACGGCAATTTTTTCATTATTCGTGAAACAACCAAACAATATGCATTTAATTGAAATTCTGATGTTTGTGATTTTAATTGCAATTGGCAGCTCTGGTTTATCATGCAAGTCATATTATTTAATCCGTTGATTGATTTGCAAACGCTATTTATTTTCAAATTGAGTTGCTTACACGCTGTTAACGTTATAAAATTTGTCTCGCTCCCGCTATCTAACAAAATTCGTAATTGATGATTACAATCGTTACCTCCCTTCGCATTTACAATCACATGAGTTACAGTTGACATGAGAACGCACCTGTGCTCCGTTTTGCCTCGCATGTGATACACCGATGAACCGCTCGATGCCTCACCGGAAATGCCCGCTGCGTCCTGCCTCAAATCCTTCTCCGAATGAGTTGTCGGTGACTCGATGGAAGCAATTATAGATTTTCCGGTAGAAAATGTTCTCAAGCTCGATTCTTTTGACTGGTGGCACAATGTGTTATGCCGCTCTCCGCATTCCCGATAGGAACCAGCCTTACAATTCGTGACGAAATGATTATTGCGAAGACAATTGATGCATAATCTCAATTGTTTAACTGTCTGAAGCGTATCCTTAACAGACAAATTTAAAAATTTATTACATCAATAAATTAAATGTTGTCCCTGGCACAAATAACATCGTCTTGAACCATTGTTGACAATGCTTTGGCTTGCGATCTCAAATTAAACGGTCGTCCTTGTTTATCATCTTGTTTCTCGGAATTATTGAATTTTAACTTGCCGATAACCCATCTCCAGAACCTTCGCTCAGAATCGCTCCCTCCAAAACTTGGCATCGTCGCTGCAGAAAATCCAGCATAGTATCAGTGGTCATATCCTCTAAAGTCTTGGCATATTCCTCCCAACGTCTGCTTTGTCATTGTCCAGGTTTTTCTCGATCAAATAGATAATTAATTCTCCCCAAGATTCTGTAGAAAGCTTCAGAGAATGTAAAACTCGCAAATGCCTTCGAATGTGATCTATGATACGAGTTTCTCGAGATACGAGATTCTCGAATCGCGCCAGCAGATTCTCGATGCACTCACGGTAATTCGAACAGACATTGTACGTGTCGCTTGCGAATAGTTTCCTCGTCCTCGTAACGTTTTTTTCAGCAATTCCCAAGCAACTTCATAATTTTGATCGGAGATTTGCAAAAATTCAATTATTCTCGCAGCTGGGCTGGTCAACGATCCCACCAGATATTGATGCTTCTACACGTTTGATAATTCGCTATCGTATATTAATATTATAAATATCAGCATATCTTTTCCATTCTTCGATGTTTCCATTGAATGTCAGCAATTTAATTACTGGCAGTCTAACTTGAGGTTAACATGATGTTCCGGATGGTGTGCTGAGCTTCTCTAACATCTGACCTTGTTGCTCCAAAATCCGCGAAGAATGTCACTGTCATTGGTATCACTCGAGTGTTCGGATAGCCGTTGCATCAGCGATATTTGCTGCTCCAAGACCTGCGCCAACGTATCTTCACCGATTTGGTTTCCGTTGCTGGTTAAAGCTTGACTTGATGGCTGTAGTTTTTTCAGACATTGCAACAACGATGCTCTTGTTGCAAAATATCGATCTTCGAATTCAGTTTCTTCCACTGCATCTCTCTGCTCGTAATCTTCTTCAGGAATGATTGATACTAGTTGTTGTAAGATCGCTTGAAAACTGATATACCTCTTCCAATTTCTGGATACGTAATTCGATCTCTTCCCTCATTGTGGATTCAATATTATCGAGTATTTGAGTAATGAATTTTCTTGTTGAAATTTAGTTTAGCTTTAATCGCTCCTCTTTGTCTTCTTAATTGTTCCATGTTTATTTTGTGTTAATTGTCAATACATCGTACAATTTTAAAAATTGATTATCCTTGTGAGAATATTACACTACAAACATCGCGTCGATATCACGATTACAAGTCGATCAAGTTTGATATTGTTAGCTTATGTTAGTAATAAATAGATTCAAAACGCCTCGATTGAATTGAATTTAAATAATAGAAATTGCCACTTCTTAATCTTTCGTCAAATTGTCTCTTATTGCACTAATCCGTGTCCGCACATTCGCCTCGAATTGTAAAAAAAAATTGAATTGTATTTTACCAATCCACACAGATCTCGAAGGACCAGAAATGTTAAGTAGAAGTTGAATTGAATAGGATATAGATTATTTATTACTGATCGTAATTTATTTTAACTGTGGACTGTATAATCGAGATGTGGAGACAATGTGGAGTCTCGGATTTCTTGTCTTGTTCGCTTGCTCGAAAGACTTCGCCGAAAATATCGTTACTTATAGGTCGAAAAATATGGATATTATTTATATTGCTTGTTGGTTTTCAACCTTCGAAATTATTCGCTTATAAAATATTCGCACAAATGGCTAACGGATCGCTCAATACAAATTCGCGCAATTATAATTGATATATGATGGGTGTTTTCCATTTAGTGACACAAATCGACACAAGTATCATTCTATCTTTCTTGGCATTCAATGATTAACAAGGATAAAATGATACTTGTATCGACTAAATGGAAAGCACCCGATATATGAATATGATTTTTAGAAAACATTACATGTAAAATAAATGAAAAAAGATGAATAAACATATAAAATAAATTTTAATAGAGAATTAATTTATTTAATTTCACAATTATTTTACACTATCCAGTAAAAACTTTTTATATAAAATATATATTTATATATTTAATATTTATATAAATATATATAAATATAATAAATATAATAAATGTATATAATTAAATACAAAATATGTTCACATATGTTCATATTAGTTTTTTCTTTCGTAAAATTTCTGTTTGATGTAAGAAAAATAATAGTAATAATAAAAATACAAGAAAAATGATTGAAAAGATAATTTTTGCATTGTTTTTACCAAAAATTAAGTTTAAAAAAATGAAAAAAGTTTATATCTATATCTGGGAAAAAATTTTTCTTATTTATTCATATTAATAAATATATTATATAATAAATATATTTATATATTTATATATTTATATATTTATATATTTATATGGTCATATAAAAAATGGAATTGTGAACTTGAACAATTTTATATGGCTATATATGAGAATATATGATTATATATATGATTATATTATTCTTATAAACTCTATTTAAATATGGTCTTGTATAACTATATAAAATCTTATATTTTTGTACATTATCATATCTGATCATGTAAAAGTATATTTATGTAATCAAATATAATAATATATGAATATATATAGTCTTATGTTCTTGTATATTATCATATTTGATTATGTGAATGTATATTTATATGATCAAATATAATCATGTATAAACTAATATATTTGAATCTATTCGTAAGTTTGTTAGATATTATATAATATTCTTTTAATATATTATTACAATTTCTACAAATTGTAAGGTATTTAAATAATAAAATTACAATTTGTTTGTTAACAGAAATAAAGAATTATGTAATATGCTTTTATTACAACGTTTAATTATTTAATTTTATTATGTTTAATTAAATGTTTAAAAATGTTTTATATTTTAAAAATTTTGTATATAACATTGTACACGTACATTTATATATATATAAATTACATTACATTTTTTATGTGATGTGGCATTTTACAAACGTACTGTCCAACGAATTTATACATATATTGTAATGATTTCGTATCAATAAGTAAAAAACTATCTTCTTTCTTTATAGGAAATATGTGATTGACTTTTCTTTTTAAAACGCGGTGAAAGAAGAAATGATTATGTTTAATTGAAAAAGATTTGAAAAATAAGTACAAATCTGGTATAAAAGTATAATTCTGAACACTAATATAGTCTTATCGAACATATTTAGTCTTTTTATCTTGTTTTAATTGAATTTCTACATTAAAATTATTACTATTATATAATTATTACTATTATATAATTCAGATGTAAAGATTTCATTGAATATTTTTGCTCGACTATAAATTTGAAAAACTTCGTTTTCTAAAATTGATTGGTTTATTTCACCTAATGACGCAACTTATTAATTTTTTCGGTTTTTGTTAACGACTTATAAACAACTTTGCCAAGTACAAAAAAGTTATGTTTAAACGAGGTATTTTTTAAACCTACTTTATTCTTTAAAGCTTGCATATCTTGTGTTACAATTAATTTATTCATTATTTCTTGACCAATATGTTTAGAACCTTTAACAAGTTTTGATAAAATTCCATTTTGATTTTCAAAAGCAAAAGCAGATGAAACCCATAAGGAACCTGATCTTTTTACGGTTAAACTAAGATGTAAAAGATTATGACTATTATATGTCAATTCTTCTTCTCCGTATAATTTTTTTTATTTGGTTTACGAATAATTCGAGTAATATTTCCGACTCTTCAATTTCGTCTAATGTGATGTTATCTTTTAATAGAATATGAATTGCTGTAACTAGTAAAATCCAGTGTTGAAAATATTCCTCTCCAAGATAATTTTTCATAGTTGGCAAAGAATAAAATAAAAGCCAATTATAAAACTCAGTAGCTTTGTTAATTAAGTTCGGTCAATGATCTGGGCATTCGTTCCATTGTATCTGAAGGTCTAATGTTTAAAATTATCTAGATGTATTAAAAATTTTTTTACACACCATGGTCCCTTACATTCAATCCAATTAATTGTTATTCGCTTTACTATTCCTAACAGAATTAAATACATGTATTCTGGTATGACGCAAGTATTCATATGCTGACATATTAACAATTATAGAAATGCCTTTAACCCTTAATATTTTTTCATTTATTGATTGCGATATTTTTATTCAATTTCATGACTTTTTTATCTTGTAATATCATCTTTTCATGTGTTCTTAAATGAATTTTTGTTAGTGCGATAAAAGGATAAATGCGAATTGATTTTTTCAGTTTGTGTTTAATTTGTTTTTTACAATTAATTTTTGTTTTTTTCTCGCATATGTTACAACCATTATAAGTATGTCTTGTAGTTGTGCTCTTGCAAGAGCATCAGTTACTATAAATGGAACAATTACTTTACTATTATAAGTTTCATTATTTTCTGAATCTTTATCCAGTCAATATCATCATTAAAACATTTATTTAATTTTATGCATAATGGTTTAAGAAAAGTTTTTATATAAGGTTTGCAATAATCATACCAAACTGCTATAACTACAATATTTAAATTTACAATATTTAAATTTCATAAATGTGATGGTATTTCGGCTATTGAGAACATAACTGGCCAACAATTTTTTTTTAACTTGATTTTAAGGAAATACCATCTTATTCAATATTAATGTTAAATCGTACCGCTGACGTTGACGCAATTGAAAATTGACTCTGATGTATTCTGTTCCGTCAATGATATCACTAATTACATGTGAATTGTTACATTAGATTGGCTTTAAAATTTTAGCAACATTAAGATGTTCAAACATATATCTAATCTGACCAATTATATCCAATTCATAAAAAATACCATAGGATTGTTTTTGACAAACTTTGTATATAAAAATATCATTAATTTCAGTACCGCAATAATTTCTGCATAGTTTATTTTTACAATAATAATGTCTAATAATTTCGCATGGAAATGCTAATCATTTTAAATAATTAAAAAATTTTGTAGTTGATATTAGGCATATTATTAGGCACTGGCAACATATTGTAAGAGGCTAGTACATCTTGCAATGCTTGTTAATTAAATTATTATTTATATATAACTTAACAATTGCGTAAATACTTTCATCTGTGCTCTGTCTACTATTTTCATAAAACATCTCTTTATCTAAAAGTTCATCGGTGTCACTTCCATGATCGGAGTTATATGAAAGGCAATCATTATTTTTTACTTGTACATTTTTATAAGATTCATTGGAATTATCATTACTAGTGCTATTATTGTTATATGCAATATCTCCGCTACTGTCTGTCAAAACTGAATCATTGTGTGAATTTAATTGTTCATTATTGAATAGCTCGTTATTTATTTCAATGTTACTTATACATGAATCTGTACTCGAATTATTTCGATAATTCTCATATATCCATCCAGCTTCTTGTCTCCTATATGTTCTTCCAGATATCTATTATCAAATATTAAGTCGAGAATGTAAGTTAACAGTGAAATATGTATTCTTTATAATTTTATAATTAAATATTAAACTATATTACAATTAAACTACATATACAGATCCCTCTACTTACAACTATTTCACTTTACAAGTGCAGTAATTTTGTTTTTAATTACTTGTTGAAGTTTTTCTGTGTTTAAAGTAAATATTATATTATAATTTATATTTTAAAAAAAAAGCAGAATTGCTTTGTTTTTAAAATGAAGTCTGTAATTATTTTGTAGTAATAAAATAATTTTCCATGAATAATGGTATGATTCATATAAAACTAGCACAATCCATCTTTGCTTCGCGGGAGAGCAATTTTGAATACACTTATACGTCTAATAGTGCAAAATCCGTTCAGTGATTTTCAAAATTATGCACATCTTCCAAGGACTTTAACTTTAAAAATAAAAGATTACGAAAGTGTTAAAAAGTAACGTATTATCCAATCATATGGGTAACGTCGTAAAGAAAGGAATACCTGTATTAATATTTATAACATACATTTTTGTTCTTATGTGTAATTATCCATCTCCGGAAGAGCCTATCCAATATAAAAAATATTCCTGGAAATGCTCGAAATTGGAGCAAATCACCAACTTCATGTGAAATTCATACATACTTATATATTTTCATTAACCAAGTCTTTGTTTGTTTTTGTTTAGTCCGATATTGACCGTTTCTAATTAAAACTTTTCGTGAAACGATTGTTACACGAATACAACTAACAGCGGTTAAATTTGTAAAATGTACTTTAAAAAATGTTACTATTATTTTAAGGCTTGTGTCCACTATAGAAATTAATCTGAGATCTCGGACAGAGAAGGAATTAACTAATCGCATTTAAACAATACGGTCAATTGATGCGATTGGTTAATTTATTCTTCGTTCGAGATCTCGGATTGATTTTTACCATTGTACACAAGACTTTAATGTTGTGACTTTAATGTTGTGACTTTTAATGTGTGTGATTTAATATGCTACGTTTGCTTCAAAGTTCATAACGTTTATAAGTATCATTTTGTGCATCATATTTCTTCTTAAATGCATTGAAGATGAATCTTATTGCGTCCTTAATAATGAAGCAGTAATTTACGAAAACTCTGTTAAAAAAAAAGATAAAGTGATTTTTTTTTACAATAAAAAGGAATATGAAGGAGAGGTTATAATATATTCAGATAATATAAAAATTAAAATTTGTTTGTGATAAAAAGTGAAAATATAATTAAGATCAAAAAAGTATCCAAGTGGGATACAATAAATGTATACTCAGGATACAATAAATGTATATTGAGACATATGTCATCTAAACTTTATATAAAAGCATTTATTTCAGGAATCTTCTCATAGGAAGATTACTTCACTTTGAAAAAGAAGCTCATGTGTATGAATTTCATGCATATATGTATATATATATATATATATATATGTGTATATATATATATATATATATATATATATATATATGTTTCAGATAATTTGTATCTCAATATACATTCCTAAATAAATACACAAAAATTCCTTTCGAAATACATCTCACTATCAAAAAATAATTCTTGCGATAGACAGCTTTGTCGGCACCGAAAAATTTATAACATACCAATAAAAATCAAAAATATTAACAAAATCAAATTCTTAACGGATAAGAAACGCGTCGGATCGTTCGAGAGTGACTCCCCAAATTGGTGGGGAAACTAAGGAAACATTAATCAAGAAGAAGAGATTAGCGGCTGTTGGCAGGCATACCAATGAATAATTGAGAGTGTGGAATGACGGGTGAAATTTTCACTAACTAATTTCATCATTCGCTAGGAAATCCTGAAATATAAAAACAATCACAATTCACAGAACACCGCTCCCCTCTTTCCTCTATACTCGCAATTTTTCTAAACTATCATTCGACAAGCCAACGCGGAAATCCATCACGCCCTCAGATATTCCCTTCCGGAAACCTTTATAAATCACGACTTGGAGCGGATCTCTCTCTTCTCTCTTCTCTTCGCTTCACGCCTTGACAGACGGGACTACCCGAGTCACCAAATTTTTCTCAGTTAGAATCTGTGCGCGATACTTTCATTTTCGTGTGATTCGATCCACGATCCAGCGCAGGCACCACACTTCTCGCCCATCACCAGCGCCCGCCATGACAAGAGTAAGTCCAATTTTATTACTCCTTTCCTGCGGTAGATTGGTTATTTGATTCGCGATTTCTACCTAGTTGTTTCATTAAAATACTCCAACATTCCAAATTGGCAAGCCGCCGATTGACTCGGTGAAGCTGCCTCAGTAGTAAGGGGGGCACTATGGCGCGTCAAAACAAACCCCCACCACCTTCCCACTGGCCAGGAGCGTGGCCCCCGACGGTCAAAAACTGACAGCCACGTGGAAATGGAGCGTTCTGATTGGTCGGTGGGGATGAGTGATGATAATTAGGTAATTAGTGTGAGCGTTCTGATTGGTTGGCTCCGTAGCTGCCAGACGCGTGATTGGCTCTACCCATAGTGCCCCATGTGTGCGATTGGTTGTCGAAATGCTAGACGAGGTAGGGGAAGGGTGAGAAAGCGTCTGGGACCGATCGGAGTCCGAAAACAAAATGGCGACTGCGAAAAGAAATATGGCGGGTCTGTAAAAGGAATATACTTGTCGAGAATGGAATATGATTTTTTGTTCACGTAGGATGGAATGAAGAGAAGAAAACCAATTTTTTGTGGAATTTACTGGTTGTATACGGGATATGAAGAATCACGGTTTTCTTAGGGCGAAAGGTTTCTCGGCGTCTCATAGTCGGTGAATTTAGATAAATTTCTCGACTCGTTTGACATTTTTTGTATGGGGGAAATATAAATTACGAGTGGATATAGATTTTGAAGACATGAGATTTTCGGTGTGTAATAAGTATTATTTACCAGGTCGTACGGTATTTGGGAGGAGGAAAACGAGAACGGACAGGTTCACACTAAAGGTTTCTGATGACGACGACGACGACGAACTTAGAGTTATACGAGGATTTTATCCTATCCACAAACACGCGGGCTGAAAAAATTTTCTTTCGACGTAACGATAACTATGCAGGCATACTGAAGGGAGAGAGAGAGAGAAACGCGTGGGTCAGGAAAGCATAGAGGTACTAGAAGACAATAGAAAAACACGCTCGCGCAGGCCCGCGTAAATAACTTTCAAAAAGGAAGAGTTGTGAAAAATTTAGGATAAAGGGAGAGATAAAGAAACGACGTAAATTTGAATTTATGTTACCAAGTATAAGTCGAATTTATTTTTCGCATATATGAATATGTTTTGTTACAGAGTTATTCTTCTTGTTACAAAATTAAATATACGAATATTATATAAAAATTATAACTCACGATTCAATAAAATTATAGTAATAATTTCATTAAATTTTAATGTAATTAATTCTAAAAATACAATATCAAAATATGTATCCAAAAATGGTAAATTATTTATTTGCGTTCTCACAGCAAGTTCGATATCCTTTTGGTTGCCTCGGATGGTGAGTTTGATGATATCGGCGTCGATGTAATTGTTAGGTAGACATAGTTCTATCTCCTTGATCAAATAACGTGCGCACTCGTTAACAGTATCGACGACGGATGCTAGATGGTTTATACGAGCATCGACACATTTGACGATATTCTCCATCCCTTGAAAAGTAGCTTGTTGCATTACAACTGCAACGGAATAAGTTTTCCTTTTTTTCGACGGAGGTTGTTCCACCGTTTTCGAGTCTGCTTGCGTATTTCCGGTATTGTTTTCTTTAGGAAAATTTTCATTTTCCTTATACGTCACCAATACAGCTTTCGCACCGTAGGCAGAGGTGAAGTTGATGAATATGTTTGCAAATGTGATGGGATTTATTTTGCTTTTGCTGCTTCCGTTAAAGTATGCGCTCATGTACCGAATACTGTCTTGAAATTGCTGCCACGTGTCCTGATCAAAGCTGATTCTTTCTGCACAATTTAACGACAGGCTCGAAGATCTTTTCTTTAGATAATTGTAATCCCACGTGTAATTTCTTCGTATGAGAGGTATTGAGAGGGTACGTCGTAGAAAGCAGCAAATTTTGTTCCACATTTTGCACACAGTTCTTAAATATCTTGCGAATATTTTCTAGTTTAGTGGGATTCGCAGCTTCTTGTTGTCCGGCCATATTACTCGATGAGAGAATTTTGAACAAAATGTCCACTTTTAATAAACGAAAACTCGGAGGGATATTTTCGAAGTAGACGCTTCGAATGTCGTTACTCGAGTGAAGCAATGTAGCGGTATATTACCTAGCTATATCGCATCATCCTCTCCTTTGAAATAAATAAAAAAGTACGATTTATAAATAATATACAGTTAAACCGATTCTAGAAGATTCTAGAAGAAACGCGTATTTTCGCTTCGTCTCTGCTTTTTTTTTCAAGGAAAAATTTTCCTCGAATAACAGAATTATTACAGATTCAATCATGTTCGAATACACGCGAATCTTCGATGTTAGATGAGAAAAATTTTAAATAAATAAATTATTGAACATTCGAATAAACTATAATTTTACGTTGCTCTTTTTCAAGGAAAGAATTTTCTCGAATAAAGCGAATATTACAGGTTCGATCACGTTCGAACGTGTCAGGTGATATTAGATGAGAAAATTTAGAAATCATCGTAAAATCATCATAAATCATCGTAAAATGCAGAAACTATTTCAAGAAGAAGAAGAAAGTATCGAAATATATAATAGAAGTACGAGTAAGAAATATTTTATAAATGTTTAAAATTTGTTAATGTTTAATTTGTTAAATGTTTGAAGAAGCGAGAACTTTCCTTCCGAAAAATTTAAATAACTATTTATTTGGACGTGCTATATATCTGGCGCCGTTTATACGCCGTTAGTAAACAAAAAAAAAAGTGAAATCGAAAAAGGGTCAAGCTACAAGTAATATAAATTTTTCAAGAAAAAATGATTTATTACCTGGGCTGAGATAGCATTCCTACCCCTCACCCTCTCGAAACTACAGGATAATTCTACAATTTTTTATAAATCTCTTTTGGAAAAGATTTTCCCTATATATAGTGCGTTTTGCGCTATCTAAAACTATTTCTGAGTTGAATTCTTTCGTGCTTCATCTCGGTTTCGTCACGCGAGTTTTAAAAGTTTCGGCTTGTTTTACGTGAATAAAGGTGCGAAAAATGGGCAGTGAAGTGATTAAAAGAAGCATAAAGTTAGCATCAATGTTGGATATTCGCATAAACGCGGAGAAATTTTTATCTCAAATATCTAACGTTTCGATGTCAACTATCTGCTTTTCACACGTTTTTCCTGCGAATGTTCTGATACAATATTGGGAGTATTGTATCAGCTAGGATATTTTGGTACCGATGCGCGTTTACTCCGGATTGCCAGAGAAGTAATTGAAACGCGACGTGCGGTTGGACACGAGGAGGAGGATGTGGGTGGTCACATCCAAAATCTCCTCTCTCACCTCCGCAATGGTAAGTGATTTTATTATTTTTATAAAAGTAACTCATATATCGAACTAGCGATTTAGCTAATTTTTAATAATAAATTGTAGTAAGAAATGCGCGTCAAAAAGCCACGGCGATAGTGTATCCGCTCACCCAGATTCGGAGACGACGCGCGGAGGACGAGCCAGAAGCAGAACCAGCACGTAAGTAATTTCGCTAAAAACTAGCCAGGAAGAATGTTAAAATGTAATTTTTACCATTTTCTAAGATTAAAATATTAAATGTTTTTAGGAAGGGCTCGTATTTTACCTACACAGGAATTGGAGGAGGAGGAGGAGGAGGAGGAAGAGGCGCCTCCGGAAATTATTCAATTATCATCTGGTAGGTTTACATTTTAAATAAATAATCTTTAAAACAAATGATAAAAGGTAGAAAATCTTAATACAACTCTGTTTTTAGATACGGCAGTAAGTACTCCCGATCGACGTGTGTTTTCACCTGGTAAGTTGTTAGAGAAAAAATATTAATTAATTAAAGTACATAATATTTTTATTAATCAAAGGACATAATATTAATATCAAAAATAAAAATTTACGATATATTTTTCCTAGAATACGAACATATGTACTCCCCTATAATCCCAGAGAGAATCTGGAGCAAGGAAGAAGGGGAAGAAGAAGTGCAGGAAGAAGAAGAAGAGCAGGAAGAAGAAGAAGAGCAGGAAGAAGAGCAGGAAGAAGAAGAGGAAGAGAAGAGGGAGGACGAGGAGGAAGAGGAGGGGGAGGAAGAGAAGATGGAGGAACGTGAGGAAGAATCTGAACAAAGCAAAGAGGAAATTAGAGAAACACCGCCTGGTATATATTCCTTTTCTTAATTTCTCTTAATTTCTCGATTTATGTTCGTATTTAATTTTAAATTATTGAATTTTTAATAGGAATACCTCCCAGTCCTATTCTCTACGTGAGAAGGAGCCGACGATAAAAGACGTTACCTCAGAAAAACATGTATGTTTATCAAATTAAATACGAACATAATATTCTAAGCAAACTTAAAGTATTTTCTACAAAATTCTAATTTTTGTAACTTTTGTACAGATGCGAACATCGAAGAGCCGCAGCGTGGAGGAGGACTTACTGCTCAAGAAAATTTGGAGGAGGGAGAGGAGCAGGAAATAGCAGACGAAGAAAGAGAAGAGGAAGAGGAAGAGGAGAAGGAGGAGGAGGAGGCGGCGGCTGAGGAAGGAGGACAAGTGGAAGAGGAGGAAAGAGAACAAGCACGTGGCGAGGAGGTTAGAAATTTTAATCATTTAATATTAATCGGGGAAAATTCGCGCCGGTTTAGAAATTTTGCAATATTGGGAAGAGAGGCGATATTCCGTTTGCGTCCGCTACCCGAAGGAGCCGGTTTATAACTGGCTTGAAAACGCGTTCGCCGAAATTCATGCCTACGCGTTACATACCTCCGAACCGCACGATTACGTGGGATTTTCATTCGATTCGGAGGATTTAACGCACGGCCCGGCGGGTTTATCGTTTCGACCGGCACGCGACTTAACTCGCGAGGACATTTGGCGCCTCGTGAGTTCAGTAGCGCAAAGTGCCGGAGGTCTCGATATCGCGCGTGATTTTAACGTACGCGTTTTCAATGTCGCGGCACCTAGAGGTCGCGGACGCGTTTCAAATAAACTCACACGGGAAGACGTTGCGAAACGTTCGATTTTATCAATCTCCAATTCTGATAATTTATGTTTTCCCCGCTCTCTCGTGACCGCGCAAATTTATCACGAACACGGTACGTTGCGTGCGGGGGAACTTCACGAGCGGTGGAATGTGGTAAGACAGAATTCCTCGTTACAACGCGAACTCGCGTTGGATTTGACGAGGAGAGCTGGTGTCACCATTCCATCGGAGGGTTGCGGGATTCGGGAAATAGAATGTTTCCAACGCTTTCTCGCCGCATCTAATATAGCTATTGTTGTTTATAATTCTGCTACTTTTGGACGCGGCGAGAGACCCTATTTGACGGAAGCACGGTACTCGCCTCTCTAGAACGCGAACCTTTATATCGGCTAAATATTATATATCACGAGCAACATCGACATTATAGCCCAATTTTAAATTTAAAAGCAGCCGGGGAGTAGAGGAGGGTATTGTATTCCATGTAATATCGGATATCGCGAGGAAAAGGGTCACCGCTGTTCGAATAAATGTTCGCGTTGTAACAACGTGCCGCCGTGCGATCAACGCGAAATCGTGGAACTCGTTAGGTGTGAGACTTGCAAACGTTCGTTCTTCGGAAACGCATGCTTCGAACATCATCGGGCGACAAAGTCGTATGACGGTAAAACTCCGACGAGCGTTTGTAACACCATTCGTCTCTGCGAAGGATGCGGGCGGGTTGTAAAAACGACAAAAAAACACGAATGCGGCGTTTCTTTCTGTAAAATCTGCAGTTTGCAAAAACCCGTAAACCATCTTTGTTATATGCAGCCTCTCTCTCGCGAAGACAGATCCTCCGTTGTTGAGTGCAGCGGGGATTCTTCTGTATTTGCGAGAGAGAGCGAGCAGAATAACTCAGGTGAGCGGAAATGCAAAAAGGGACGAGTGGCATTCGTGTTTTATGATTTTGAGACATGCCAAGACCAATCACTTGAGGGAACCGAAATAAAAATTCACGTCCCGACTCTGTGTGTCGCGCAACAGATTTGCGATTCGTGCGCGGAGATAGATGATTTGTCGGTACGATGCAAGTGGTGCGGAGTACGCGAATTTGTTTTTCGCCAAGATCCGGTAAAACAATTTATCGAATTCGCAACACGTCCTACAAAACATTTTATACGTATTATCTGCATAGCGCATAACGCGAAATCGTTCGACGCGCAGTTTATCCTTCGGCACATTGTAGAAAATTATTCCGGATTAGAACCTCGTGTAATTTTAAACGGTACAAAAATTATGGTCCTAACAGCGAATCGCGCGAAATTTATCGACAGTGTTAATTATATGCCAATGCGTTTGTCAGAATTACCGAAGGCCTTCGGGTTACCGGATACTTGTGACAAAGGTGTCTTTCCGCACTTATTTAATACTGTCGATAATCAAACATATATCGGTCCACTACCCGATGTTCGCTATTACGCGCCCGAAACCATGCGAACAGAGGAACGCGAATGTTTTCTCGCGTGGCACGCAGAAATGTCGGAAAAAAATGTAATATTTGATTTCCAACGTGAAATACTCGAGTATTGTCGCACCGATGTTGATATCCTTTGCCGAGCATGCATGGCCTTCCGAAAAATATTCTTACAGCGGGGAAACGTGTGTCCATTCGAGGAATGTACAACTATCGCTTCAACGTGCATGAGAGTTTTTCGGAAAAATTTTTTGCGCGAAGAAGAAATAGGAATCATTCCTTCGGGTGGATACAGGTTTAAAGATAACCAGTCGCGCAAAGGCACGCAATGGTTAATTTTGAAGGAGCGTGAGTTAGGTCATCGGATAATTCACGCGGGACGCGGACGCGAGTATCGTTTAGCGGAAAGCATGCTCGTCGACGGATATTACGAATGCGAGAATGGGGGTGAGACGCGGCGTCACGTCTTGCAATTTCACGGTTGCTTTTTTCACGGATGCCCGTCTTGCTATCCGTTAAATCGTGATAAAATGCTCGAAAATTTTAACGACACGTTTGACGCGCGTTACGAACGAACGGTTGCAACGTCTTGGCGATTACGTCGTCAAGAATATATCCTAACAGAAAAATGGGAGTGCGTTTTCGACGAAGAAATGCGCGAGAATCGAGAGATGCGAGAATTTCTCGAAAATCATCCCATGGTGCAAATCCCACCTCTCGACCCTCGCGATGCATTTTTCGGCGGACGCACCGGCAATATCGCGACTCGATGCGAGGTTACGGGCACCGAGAAGATACGGTACGTAGACGTATGTTCTCTGTACCCGTATGTACTCAAGACCGGAGTTTTCCCAATTGGTCACCCGGATATTTATGTGGGCGAGGAATGCGCCGATTTAATTGGAATCGCGCCAAATTTTAATTTTATTCCGGCGAGGGTCTCGTACGTTGCCGAATACTCCCCCCACGTGATCTCTCCCACCCTGTACTACCGTACCGCGTGCGCGGTAAATTATTATTTGCTCTTTGCCGTACATGTTGCGAATCATTTTCTCGCGACGCGTGCACTCACGACGATCCTGCGGAGCGTGAGTTCGAGGGCACATGGGTGTCCTGCGAATTACGCAAAGCAGTCGAAAAAGGATATCTCGTGACGCGGGTAGACGAAATTTGGCAGTACAAATCTACGCGTTATAACCCCGAAACGCGACAGGGAGGGTTGTTTACCGAATACATCAATACTTTTTTACAACTGAAACAAGAGGCGAGTGGGTGGCCGAGCGAATGCAACGACGATGTTGCTAAAGAACACTACCTGAGGGAGTATGAAGCAACCGAAGGTATCATTCTCGATAAAAACAACATCGTACGTAATTCCGACTTACGCTCCGTCGCCAAACTCTGCCTTAATTCGTTTTGGGGGAAATTCGGCCAGCGGAGTAATCTGCCGAATACAGAAATAATAAGATCCCCTCAGCGTTTCGCCGAATTGCTGTCGAGTCCTGAACACGAGATAGTCGGTGTATTGCCCATTAACGAGGATGCGATATACGTTTCATGGCGGTTAAAGAGCGAAGCGGTAGTACCTTCACCGATAACTAACGTGGTGATAGCGGCATACACGACGGCACAGGCGCGATTAAAATTATACGAATATTTGGAAAAATTAGATTGTCGCGTATTATATTATGATACGGATTCATGTATATATACGAGCAGCGGTGATCCCGAGGAGTACGAACCGCGTACAGGTAATTTTTTGGGTGACATGACCGACGAACTCGAGAGTTACGGGCGTGGTAGCTTCATCGAGGCGTTTGTCTCTGACGGACCGAAATTTTACGCGTACGTGATACGTACACCGGACGCACGAAAATATGAAATATGTAAGATAAAGGGGATTAAATTGAATTTTGAAAACTCGAGGCTGCTTAATTTTAAGAGTATTTATAATTTATTATTAAATAGAGAAAAAGAGGAGGAGGAAGAGATAAATCTGCGATTTAAAACAATTCGCCGCACCGCGTTTCACGAAGTAATAACGCGAAACGAAGTGAAAACGTGTGCTCCTGTTTTATTAAAACGCAGATTTATCGACAATCTTCTTTCTTATCCCTATGGCTTTACGATATAATATTTTACTTAAAATTAAGTTAGGTTAAGACTCGGATTTTCCCCGTCCTCCCACAAATGTAAATATGTACAGAATATGTATACGGAATAAATATGTTTTGTAAAAATTAAGATTATTTTTATTTTAGTTATAGTTTATTTTAGTATTAAATTTAAGAAAAAAATACGAAATTTGAAAAATGTATATTATACGGTTTCGATTAGAAAATGTAAAATTAAAAATGTAAATTTGCGTTTAGTTATTAAGAAAAAATATAATAAAAATATTTATTTCTCTAATTGTAAGAAAAAGTATAATAAAAATTTTGTATAATTAAATTTTTAAATCCAATTTTTTCCCACTTTCCTATAATTTTCCTATAACTTTCTTTTATCGCTAATTTTTTATATAGAAAATATTTTGAATTTATAATAGAGAATCATTAAAATACTTTGTAAAATATCTTTTAAATTATAATCCTAAATTATAATCGCATAAGTTACGATTTTTAAATTTGTAAAAGAAAAAGTTATAAATTTTTACGTCCGTAATAATAAGTATTTAATTATTTTTTCCGCGAGTAAGTTTCTCCGACTTGAATTAGCTTTCGAAGAGCACCGCGTACAAGCTCGTAAGCGACGGTGCTCTCGCGGTGGACGCTCGCACGAGCGTACGAGCGCGGCTTGTCGCGGACGAGTACGAGCTCGTTACGCAAAGATGCTGGCGCGAGCACACCTCCGCCGCGGTGGGGCCCTTCCGCGAGTAAGCTAATCTCAAAAATTTCTCCGAGAAAAAATCAAGTGTTCCATTCGTTCCATTTGTTTATTAATCCAAGTACGACGCGCAAGGCGTTCATTTCGCGAAATGGATGTACGCTGGAAACATCCGTGGACGTCGATCGTGTGCGGACCGACGGGATGTGGAAAAACAATCTTTGTAAAGAGATTTCTTCGTCATTTATCCGCTATGGCAGATGTCTACTTTGAGAGAATTTTGTTTTATTACGCCGAATGGCAGGATGCTTATCAGCAACTTCAATACGAAACTCGAGATTCTGCAATCGAATTTCACGAGGGATTACCGCGTCCGGAAGATTATTCCAACGAGCCAACGCGCGCGAAATTGATAATAATTGACGATCTTATAAAGGAATCATCCTCGAGCGAACCGATCGTGGATCTGTTTACCAAGGGAAGTCATCATAAGAATCTCAGCGTAATTCTCATCACGCAAAATCTCTTTCATCAGGGCCGTGGACAACGCGATATATCTCTCAACGCGAATTCTTTGTGATTTTCAAAAATCCACGAGATCGCGCGCAAATCCGCCATCTCGCTCGACAAATCTATCCCAACGATCCAAAGTTCCTCGAGGAAGCGTATCACGACGCCACGTCTCAACCTCACGGATATTTATTGCTCGATCTGAAACAATCGACTCCCGACGAGTATCGTTTTCGCACGTGCATATTTCCCGATGATACGCTGAACTACGTTTACGTATCGCGCAGATCCTTTTCCGAAAGTTCCGTATAAAAGTATCGTACTCGCATTCTCTTGCGACAGTCGCGCAACTTCCTCGTGATGAAGAAGAGAAGAGAATCCTTGGTTAATGCGAGAAAAATCGCGGAACGTTCGATCGGTAAGAAAAATATCTGTCTTCTCAAAGCGCTGTGTTATTTGAACAAAAATCAACGCTCCTCTTTCTTACGTCAGGCGGATGAAAAATTCATTCGTTGTATCCGCGAGTGCGTTTTCAATACTCTCAAGGGTAACGTCCCGCTCGAACGTTCTGAAAAAAATCGTCTCAGCAAATAAAGCATCTTTGCGTCGCATAGCGAAAAAAGACGGCAATTGGAAAAGTAAGAAAAAGCTATTACTACAGCGAGGCGGATTTTTACCCTATCTCATAGGCCTATACTTTCGTTCCTATTTTCGAAAATTATCGGAGAATAGTCAGCGAGAGAGAGAGAGAGAGAGAGAGAGAGAGAGAGAGATCGAGTAAACCTAATTATGGAAAGGGCAAAAAAGATGGTCTTGATTTCCACGGAAAATCTCGAAAGAATGCAGCATCGTCTCCGACAACAGCAGCAAACGGAAATAGGCATCGGGGAAAATTCCATGAGGCAGAATTCGGAGACGATACATGGAGAAAATTTAAATTCCGTACAAACACCCGGAACGCCTTTGTCGCGGCTCGATTCCGATATGAGCAAAATTCTTAATTCTCCCACTCCGCGCGATGTAAGTGAGAAATGGAAATTGTATAAAGAAGTACTTTGGAGATATCTCCATTTTGATAAAGCGCAAAAGGAAGATTCGACGCGTAACACCGCCGATGAGAACAATTCAGATGCGCAGGAGGGAGACATGGTGGAACCAGCGCGCGAATCACAACCATTGAGCAAACTTTCCCATCTTGACGGGCAAGTAAGTAATATACTACGAGGCGAGTCTCTGCGTAAGCGCGAACGACAAAGCGTCGAAAAAATATTAGAAAAGGTGCCGAAAAGTTTTCGCGCCAAGGCGCATTTACTTTTGAAACATTTGATCGATAAAGCAGTACCCGCGAGAATTACTTGGGACGAGGAAGGAATCGTGACTATCGATGGTGACGTTATAAAAGATTCGAATATCACGGAACTGATAAACGACGCGATGCGAGAGAGAAAAACCGTGAAAGCAATAGGAAGAGGTCAGTTTGCGCGATTACTACGTACGACAAACACCCCGGCTGTACTCGTAGGAAATAAGAAATTGTTAGCAACCACATTTGTCAAGATATTATCATCACCACAAGCGAGTTCCACTCCGAAAATACCGAGAAAACTTTCTACGTCAACGCCGGCGACGTCGACGACGACGACGCGGAAAAGAGTACGATGCACGAGAAAGGGACAAAAACGCCGAAAGACTGAAGAAGAAGAGCGAGCGAGGTGCGCATTGTTTCTTTCGCCGCGTTTTCGTAAAGACGATATCCCTATAACCTTCGCAAAAGATTCTCGACAGGCAAGAAAGAGACGCTTACTCGATTGGAGTGAATTGAAATGACCAGGCTTGAAAATTTGTATTACGATCCAGCGCACTATGCGGGATATTCGGCATCGGATAACTTGTCGCGTGCCGCTAAACCGAATTTCTCTCGTAAAGAAGTAGCTCGCTGGCTCGAATCGCAAGACGCGTACACGCTGCACCGTCCGTCGAGACGAAAATTTCCGCGATTGCATTACAACGTGATGAATATCGACGATCTGTGGGAGGCCGATTTGATCGAACTCCGTAATCTCAAAAGTTACAACGACGGATTTTCTTATCTTCTCGTGATTATCGACGTACTTAGTAAATTTGTCTGGGTAGAACCGTTGCGGGATAAAACGAGCAAATGCGTGACAAGCGCCTTCCAAAATATTCTCTCGAGAAGCGATGGTCGAGTACCCGTGTACTTGCAAACCGACAAGGGTAAAGAATTTATCGCGCGACCGATGCAAGATTTTTTAAAAGAAAGAGGCATACGTTATCGAGTAACCCGCAATCCGGACGTCAAAACCGCCGTCGTTGAACGCTTCAATAGAACGTTAAAGGAGCGAATGTGGCGCTATTTTACACATAAAAATACGCGGCGTTACATCGAAGTGCTGCAAGATATCGTGCGCGCTTACAATCACACTCGTCATTCGTCCATCAGGATGCAACCGGCAACCGTTACGAGAGAAAATGCTCGCATCGCACGCGAAAATATGGAGCGGCGTAGAGGCGCTGGAGAGAAGGCAGCGTCGAAAGTAGTAGAACAAAAGGCTAAATTCGATGTTAACGATCTCGTTCATGTCAGTAGAGCAAAAGCCACTTTCGAGAAAGGATACGAAGCGCGGTGGAGCGAGGAAATATTTCGAGTTTGTCGCGTTCTTCATTGGCGAAGACCCCGCGTGTACGAATTGTGCGACTTATCGGGTGAACACATCGATGGGATTTTTTATGAACAAGAATTAGCACGGGTCAGAAAAAATTTGAGGGAGGAAGAGTTTATCGTCGAGCGCGTGATAAAAAGCAGAGGACGCGGTGCTAATAAACAGCTGCTAGTTAGCTGGCAAGGATATCTTAGTAAATTCGACAGTTGGATTCCCGCTTCGAGTTTAACTTTTCTCCAAGATGGAGGAGGAACAATTTTTTATGGTTCTTCCGAGCGATAGCAGTAAAAAGTATTTCCCGGGAAATACATGCTCTTCTTTCACCACTCAATTACCTCACGGCATACATTTATTCGGGGAATGGGAAGTCGCGCTTAGCGAGATTCAATTTCCCGCCAGTCTTTTTCACGTACGTCGAAACGATAATAAGATTAGATTTGTTGATTTGAAGAGCGAAAAAGGTGAGAAAAATGATGATAAGTTTACGGTGAAAGAATTGCACTTACAGACAGGGGTTTATGAAAATACAGAGGATCTTATCTATGCGATTAATAAAGAGTGCAGACGCAGCGATTTGCATTTTACTTTCGAACTACGAAAAGGTTCGGGTGGTAATGTCCGTATAAGCATCGATTGTGACGACAACTGTACTCTCGTTCATTACATAAATCTACCAGCTAATATTTTTCAAATATTGAAGATCAACATCGATGATGCCGGCACAATTCACCGTCACAAGTTACCTAATTCCGACGAATTAACGCCGTTTTTGAAACTCGGTTATGCCATCGGTGATGGACGCACTGTATCTTTCTGGACTGCAGAACCCTGTAGTCTATGGCACGGTATCCCTGATAAAATGTACGTTTATTGCGACATTTGCGAGCCTTACATAACAGGCGATACGCGGAGTCCGATTCTTCGGATTGTTCCAACCGAAATACCCGGATGTAATTACACGTACGGAACGAATTTAGTAAAATATTTCTCCACTTTGCAATATACTCCTTTGCGTCAAACGAAATTCCATAAAATTGAAATAGATATAAAAGATCACCGTGAAAAAAATACCATTCGTATCCGGAACGCTGATAGCAACATTACACTTTAGATGCGTCCGTTAATTGCCATTCGCGGTGAAAAGTCTACGAAGCTTTGAGAAAAAAACTAAGTCTCCATAGAATACGACGAGTATTACGAAATGCAAAACGGTGGGGGCAGGGGAGGCGGAATTCCACGAATTTTCGTCGGTTCAGTCTATCAGCGCGGTCATGGGATCGGTAGTTTCCTCGGAGGATTATTTAGAAGAGTACTTCTTTATCTAAGCAGGGGAATGCGCGCAGTTGGGAAAGAAGCTTTACGCGCCGGAATTGGCGTGATGGAGAATGTTGAAAACAACATTCCGTTCAGGGAAGCAGTCAAAACGCGGCTCAAGGAATCGGGCGGAAATCTTAAGAGAAAAGCCAAAGAAAATATAAGTAACTTGATGAAGGGCTCGGGATATAAAACATCCACGAAAATACGACCGGGTCAGTTTTCCTTCGGAGGGCACGACGTACGCACCGCTAAATCCGGGAGAAGCGCGGTTCGTAAACGCAGACAAGCCGATAAAAAAAAAGAAATCATCGAAAATTGGCGTGAAAAAAACGATTAAAAAAAAATCATCGAAGAGGAAAGCGGGCAAAATTAAAAAGGCAACGAAACATCGGCGAAATAGCGGGAAAAAGCGCACCGTATCCGATATATTCGCTTAACCGAGGCACTTTGTAAATTTGTGAGATATGTCCTTTCTTCATACCCACTCGAGCGAGTGTTTAAAGAGCGAGCTCGATCTTTTCAGTTTACCACCTACTCAAACCAGTATCGAGAATTCGCAATGGGTTTATTACAAACCGGTGACCTCGCTCGCGGACGACGCGCCTATAGAATTCGTCGTACCCGGGCACGGAGAAGATTATCTAGATCTCACGCATACCATGCTAAGCATTCGCGTGCGAGTGGAAAGTTTACCCGGTCCTGGAACATCGACAGCAGGAGGAGGAGGAGTGGGAGGAGGAGGAGCAGGAGGAAACAAAGTAGGCCCTGTGAATCATCTACTACATTCGATGTTCAACCAGATCGACGTGTACTTCAATCAAAAACTCGTATCACCCCCAAACAACGCCTACGCGTACTGCGCGTACATCGAAGCATTGTTAAATTATTCTTCACCGGCAAAAACTTCCCATCTGACTTCCTGTCTATAGGACACGGACGAACCTGGTTATATGGACGCGCTATTAGAATCGGACAACCCCAATCAAGCTCTCGTGAGACGCGCCCGATACATCCAAGGAGAACGTTCGGTAGATCTAATAGGTCATCTTCATTGCGACGTCTTTAATCAGGATAAATTTTTAATTAACGGAGTGGAGGTTAGAATGAGACTCGAGAGATGCGTTTTGTCTCATGGAAAGCAACTCAACGTCGAAAATACGCATTCTAGATGCTAGTTTACTCATAAGAAGAGCAAAAATAAGCCCCGCAGTGTTACTCGAACATGCGAGAATGCTGAGTAAAACAACCGCCAAGTATCCTCTGACGCGAGTCGAGGTTAAAACATTCACGATTCACGCCGGAGTGATAGGAGAATCGATTGATAACGCGATACTCGGGCAACTTCCGAAACGAGTAATAGTCGGATTCGTCGATAACAAAGCGTTTAACGGCGACAGAAAGTTAAATCCATTTAATTTCAAAAATTACGGCATAAATTTCTTCTCGCTATATGCCGATGGCGTGCAAATTCCGAGTAGACCGCTGCAACCGAATTTCTCAAAAGACCATCCGCTCTATGTCGAGGCTTATAATACCCTCTTCTCAGGAACAGGCATCCATTTTCTAAACGAGGGGAATTCTATAAGCAGAGAAGATTATGCCAAAGGTTTCACGCTTTTCGCTTTCGATCTCACTCCCGATCTATCGGCAAATTGCGCTGGACATTGGAATTTTGTCAGACATGGAAGTTTACGATTAGAGGTGCGATTTGAAAAAGCTATTACCTCAACGATTAATTGTATCGTTTACGCAGAATTCGATAACGTGTTAGAGATCGATTCCTCGCGTCAAATTATCGTTGATTTTAGCGGATGAGACATACTCGAATTTCCCCCCTCCCACCGTTATCTATTTTTCATTTCTATTTCTTCGAAAGCTTAACAAAAAGTAGCCGCAGTTTTGCTTTAGACGCGAACGTCGTCATTTCGTGCAAAATAAATTGAAAGTATATTCTACGCATCATGGATATAGTTATCGATATACAAGGTTTCCGCGACGCTGAGGGAAAGTTTATGCCGAAGGAAGTAGCGGTTGTCGCCATTAACGAAGCATTCATAAGTCACTGTATTATGATGCCTCCATATCCATTTGTCGAATTACCCGAAAAAGACAAGAAAATAACTGGCTCTCTCGAAACTTCCATGGGATCGAGTGGTTTGACGGAACAGTCAATTCCAAACATTTCATGGCGGAACTATGTGAAATTGCACGGCAAGCGCGTTACATATACACCCGAGGTCGAGAGAAGATACATTATTTGGAAAATACACTCGCAAGAACGTATATAATCTAGAAGGAATCTCTCCTGCTTTCAAAAACCTGTCGGAAGGCGAAGAGCATGAATTGCGCTGCGGTCATCACGGGTTTCAGCGAAATTCCGACAAATTTCATTGCGCGTTACGCAATGCCTGCAAATTGAGATACTGGATGCAATCTCAAGAAGGGAACTGCTACATAAGCAGCGCTAATTCTTTTACCAATGAAAGTTCCGATGACAGTGATACAGAAAACGAGGTTTTTACAATAAAACGAAATTTTCCGAATCTCGTTACATGGAGAAATAAGAGATTAGAAAAAGAACAGGCGAGGTGCGAACAAATAAAAACCGAGAAAGAAGATTTATCGAAACTCAAGTGTGAAAAAAAGGAAACTTCTACCCTACAATCCTCGCAAGAGGATAAAAATATAACGATACCGACGAGCCAAAAAACAAGTCAAACATCATTCCACACCGCGGAAGATGAATTCGCTCGAAATCTTACGAGCGTTGCATTATCTCAGTATCGAACATGCGGGTGTGTATCCTGCCGACAGAATCCCGAGGGTGTGGACGAAGTCGACGGCCATCGTCGCGAACACTGATAATCACGATCGTCCTGGACAACACTGGGTTGCTTTCTACCTAGACAAGCACGGAGAAGGCACGTATTTCGATAGCTACGGACTACCTCCTCTGGATTCCAGATTCAATCTGCGACTTCGACGAAACTCTACTACTCATAAATGGAACATCACGCGATTACAGGACACATTTTCTCAGACCTGTGGACAATATTGCTGCGTATTTCTTTATTATTTGTCTCGCGGTTATAAGCTTAAACAATTTCTCAAAATATTCAGCGAAGATTACGAAGATAATGATAAACTAATCGTACAATTATTTCGTAAAATCTTTCTTCATGGAAAAAAGAAATGTGAAAAATCTCATGTAACGTGCTGTCATATACAAACTTGTACTTTTAAGAACAATTAAACATTAAAGAAACACTATTATGGTATAATTTGTATAATGATATAACAATAAATCTAATTTTTGTAACATAAATTCTTTGTCCATTTTACTTCCTTTCCCACCGATTTAAAACCAATTTTAGCCACATAATTCCAAGCTAGAAATATCTAATCGTTTTTTAAATATTTTTCGTTTGTTTACCATAGAATTAAGGAACATAACCTCGGTAATGTATAACCCCAAATGTTAGAAAAATCTAGAGTTTACATCTAGAAAATTTTTTCAATCCGCGTGTTTGTCTTAGAATAAAAGCTTCGTATAACTCAGAATTCGACGTCATCGACGTCAGAAATATATAGTGCGAACCTGTCCGTTCTCGTTTTCCTCCTCCCAAATACCGTACGACCTGGTAAATAATAGTTATTACATACCGAAAATCGCATGTCTTCAAAACCTATATCCACTCGTAACCTATATTTCCCCCATACAAAAAATGTCAAACGAGTCGAGAAATTTATCTAAATTCACCGACTATGAGACGCCGAGAAACCTTTCGCCCTAAGAAAAACGTGATTCTTCATATCCCGTATACAACCAGTAAATTCCACAAAAAATCGGTTTTCTTCTCTTCGCTCCATCCTACGTGAACAAAAAATCGTATTCCATTCTCGACAAGTATATTCCTTTTACAGACCCGCCATATTTCTTTTCGCAGTCGCCATTTTGTTTTCGGACTCCGATCGGTCCCAGACGCTTTCTCACCCTTCCCCTACCTCGTCTAGCATTTCGACAACCAATCGCACACATGGGACACTATGGGTAGAGCCAATCACGCGTCTGGCAGCTACGGAGCCAACCAATCAGAACGCTCACACTAATTACCTAATTATCATCACTCATCCCCATCGACCAATCAGAACGCTCCATTTCCACGTGGCTGTCAATTTTTGACCGTCGGAGGCCACGCGCCAGTGGGAAGGTGGTGGGGATTTGTTTTGACGCGCCATAGTGCCCCCCTTACTACTTGCCTCTCCCGATTTCTCAACATTCCAACTTGGCAAGCCGTCGATTGATTCGGTGAAGCTGCCCTACCATGATTCCTCAATTCTTTTACCACTCTCAACTCACACACACTCTCTCTCTCTCACCTAACTCTTATATTTACATAGTGAACCAAACGAAAACCATCCCAAGCAAATGAAACAGGCATTGCAACATCGTCGGGAGAAGCTAAACAAATGGATTTGTCGCGAAATCGGACATGTCAAGGAACTCGCGGAGCGGTTAATCGAAATAGAACCGAGATTCTCTAACATCTCTTGCAAGAATACGCCACCGCCCTCTGCTCCGCGGCAGATTTCGAGAAACAATGCACTCCAGAGAACTTCGACGTGAAGAAGTTCTACGATCTCATCCGCCAATTTCCCCGCTCTCCCACCCATCCACCACCGGGAGCTTTTTACATTAAAAGAAAGTTTAAATCCGATAACCAGTTTTGGGATCAAATCTCAAAATACTAAGTTCACAATAATATCCCAATGTACATTTCCCGTGACCCTCTTCCTTACCTTGTCCCTGTGAAAGCTTTCCGTAGCGCTCATCCTAATCCTCCGCCACACATGCGTCCCGATCCCGTTGACATGCTCGCAATAAGCAACTTTTTAGAACAATATTATTAGAACAATTGGGAATATAGATATCGGATTTTTTTTTTTATTTATATAAGTTGTTGTAACGAAAGGTTGTACTGAATTTTTCTATTATTTGAAGTTCTATGTATGAAAATTTTGTAAACAAAACTTTCCATATTCAAACGTAACTCTAACATTTCTAACATCTTCTAACATTTGCGCTACTAGGATCGTAGGATTAAGATGTTATATTTCCTTCTTCTTCTTTTTTTTTTTTTTAAATTATTATTAAATCATAGTTAATCCGAATTCCGTCTCTATTTATTTACTAAAAGAAAACTTGATCCCGAACCATTCACGGCTCCCTCGCATTCTTGGTTAAAGAGATTCGGTTCTCTGACCTAAAACGGACTACTGATCGCGCTGGCGCAGGTAAGGGTTATAACGTCACCAACGCTGACCCGATTCCTCTTAGAGCGCGTTCGACTCGCGAATCGACCCCACGACCTCGATCTGTGAGAGCAACAAAGGTTCCGTGCGTCCACCCGAGTTCTCCTCCTCCTGACCGAAAATATTATCTCTCCTCTAGAACCTCGGACGTAATATTATATTTACTAATATTTATATTTTGTTGCAGTATGCTGTACTAGAATTGCCTGTATACGTATCTAAGCCAACTATTTATGCAGTACCAGCTTGTACTAAATAGCTAGAAAATATTTATATTAAAATATGCAGAAGATGATAAAGAAATTAGATTTGCTGGTATATACCACAAGCATATGCAAGTGGCCTAAAAATGAATCTAAATTAAGTGATTATCTGGAAAAAAAAGACAAGACTGACTGATACTTAGACCACTTATAAAAATGTTAAAATTTTAAAACTTTAGCAGTATTATATGTATGTGAGTGAGTGAGTGAGTAAATGTGTGAGTGTGTGTGTGTGTGTGTGTGTGTGTGTGTGTGTGTGTATGTGTGTGTGTGTGTGTGTGTGTGTGTGTGTGTGTGTGGTGTGTGCATACGTTTGCGTGTGTGTTTTATATTACAAATAATAAAAATTACAAAATTATAATTTGGTTTTTATTCTATTTTATTGTTTATTTCGTTTTGTTATGTCAACAAAAATGGGAAATATGGGAAATAAAATAGAATAATATGGATACTATTAGCTATTTTCAATACGTAATATATATTCAAAGAAGCATATAGATTTTGCTTACAAATCTATGTAAATTTTTATCCTTATTCACTCTTTCATATACTATGTTTCATTATTATGTTTTTCTAATTCGTAATTTTATTGTATTATTTAGAATCTGTAAGAAAAGCTAAAAAAAAGATGGAAAAGGCCTTAGATGTTTCAGACTTGTCACAGTCTGATAGGGATAATTCTATTAAGCGTCAACAATTTGTTACTCAAAGATATAGTCTCTCTTTCAAGACGGGGCTCTTGAATCGACACAAAAATAATAATGCTGATATTGATGATTCAGATGTTGATTCAACTACTAATGTTGAATTGAAAACGCCAATTATAACAAACTTAAAAATAAGTAGTTAGTTCTTTTTTAAGTTATATGCTTAAGTTAATTCTCTTTTAAATTCTCTTTTATATTATAAGCATGTGTTACGTCGTGACGACTGCACGATTCTTCTCTTTCGGATATCAGTTATTAGAATTTAGTTAAGCAGATAAACGGATGACACATGTTCTGTTACGATCGCGACGTTTTCGCAACTGATCTCTTCCAGGAATCGGTTACTAAGAATTTGGCTAAGCGGATAATCCCTATTATCCTAATCGCGGAAAAACAACACGTGTACAGATGTTTTCCTCAACGAAATCATATATATATATATATATATATATATATATATATATATATATATATAGTGCCTTTAAGAGCCTTTGAGGAACACTCACTGCTACGTCCTTTTTTCACGCGGTCAGAACATTTTCAGTTTATCAGTTGTCGATAATTCAATCGGTGTCAATCGAAAATAATCAACAAATACAAGTGACCAAGTTTCCTGGCGACACCGTTACCGCCTTCATCATCTCGCAGGTCCCAAGTCTCCAGAGTAAAAGTAAGTTTAATTACACATAGAAAAATTCCCTAATAATAATTTTCGGGTCTCTTCTCCTTATACTTTCTCATTCTTCCCTTACATCCTTTCTATCCTCTGCCGTTCTCCTTACACTTCTACTCCCTTTTTCTTTTTCTTTTCTCTTTCTTTCTTTGCTTGGGCCGTCGGACCTCTCGGGCTCCCTATGCGTTGCGGAGCACTCAGCAAGTTCATGGCCGCCGAATAATTCGGCAAAATTTGCTTCTTCTCTGTTGGCTTCAGCCGTCGAACCTCTCGGACTCCCTATGCGTTGCGGAGCACTCAGCAAGTTCATGGCTGCCGAGTAATTCGGGAAATCTATTCTTTTCCTTTTTCTCTCCTCTCTTACAATTTTCTCTTTTCCTTTTTAATTTCTCTCCTCTGTCGGATCTCTCGGTTTCCTGAAATATTTCAGAGATAGCCTTAAGGTTCACGACTAATGACATTTCCTTCATATTCCAAATCCATTTCTTCTAGTGAAAGCTGGCATCATCCACTCTTTCCGACGCTCAGAGACGAGCCCTGAAGAGGCTCCGTTACCGTCGCAACAAGCGAGCTCGTCAATCAGGGAACTATCCTTCGCTTAGGACATCCGAGGTTTTGACACATAAAGAAACCACGAGTTGTTCCAGTAGGAGATCCCATTATTTATACATATCTCCTCCGTTCTATTCCCCGATCAAACCATCTGAACCTGGATCACCCCCAGATTTCAGTGTACTCTTCCCAGAGCGCCGTGATCTCCAGATATATCCAGATTTCCGTACCCAGAAATCCTTGGACGAGTTCTGCGAACTCCGGACTCCTTCCCCTCCTCCTCTAGACCTTACTATCGAAAACCCGACCTCCTCTCAGAAACAACCACACAGACAACAAAATACAAATTTAAATAGATTAATAACAGATTAAAAATACTAAACTAATAGAATTTGTACACAGAAACCAAACAATACATCCGTCAATTTTTAGAACATTTATATTACACGAATTTCTGTACGTAACACCCTTCTTGTTTTATTATTTTTTTTTCAAATGTAAATATATCATTAGTAAATATATTTCAACGCAAGAAATAATGATACGATCTTGTACCTAGCTACCTAACCTTGTAATCGTTTTAAAATTATTAATTACATGTAAAATTTAAATTATTTATCGTTTAGTTATTTGCTCCCTCTTTCATTCCTCGTTATCCCAAGATTCGCGCATGGTCCTGTCCCTGGCAAAAGAGATTAAATTCTCTTGCCTAAATTACGGACCGACGGACGCACGTCACGCAGTCGAAGTCATAGCGTCTTTTTCAAGACGTTGACTCGCACTCGTGGCTCTGCACAGTGTGTCCGACTCGTAGGGACGCCTCAGCGCGGCCACCTGCGAGAGGGTATTTGGAGCGTCCTTCTAAGCCCCATCCATTTTAAAAAAAAATATTTACCTCGGGCTGGACGTAACACATGATATATATTACTATTTATTCATATGTAATATATAAATTTATAATCATTTTTAATTGGAAAATCATTTGCGTGTTTATAAACTTGTTTATGTACAGAGTTTGGATTATTTTGTTTTCATTTTAAACAATCATTTTTTCTGAATAGATTTTGTATTCTACATAATTTATATAACTGACTCTTATTTGTATGATTTTTTTCTTTCATTTGTTCTTCATAACACGTGTAATGCTATATTTTTACTTTAATACTTCCTTATTTTTCTGTGATATTATAGGAAATGAAGACAATAATGAAACTAATCATCATTTATGTCATATTACAGTGATACAGATGAAAAAAGTATCGATGAAATTAATGCAAAACAGATGCAAAGTAAGGCACTCTTTTATTTGTTTAATATATCAAATTATTGTGAACTGAACTATTTCAATCATCTTCTTTACAATATTTGTACATGATTATCGTTTCCACACAGCATACCTTATCCGAAGAATGTTGCATAGATGTGACGATATCTATACGACATATGCAACGTCCGTTGGATAGAATGTGTTGTATGGGATAATTTGCATTAGTGATAAACTTTTTTTCTACAATCTTAATAGTATTAATATTTTTTCATGCTGCAATGCATTTTTTTATCGTTCCATGTTCTTTTTTATCCAGATGTTTCACATAAGTCTCAGGTATCAGAAAATATTAAAAATGTCAATGATAAAATTAAACTTGTTGATCAAACTTATGCAAGAGAAAAGGAGATTAAAGATAAAGACAGGAAATGTTCAGAAAAATGCAAAAACGAACAATCAGGACAAATTAATAAATGGAAATAAGAAGGACAAATTAATGAATGGAAATAAGAAGGACAAATCAATTTCTAAGTCTCACAATCAGCTTAGCAGATAAAATTAAAAAATTTTAGTTTTCTTCACAAATAAAATTTTTAAATATTTAATGTGAAGTATATTATAATTAATTTGATAAATATCAATGATATTTATTACAAGACTTAGAAAAATATTTTATATTTTTCCTTTTTTTTCAGTTTGTCATACATCATTTTCAACAAATTCCTTCAATAAATCACCTCTTAAGAAAAATGCTTCACATTTCATATAGATTCAATTATTAAATTCAACTATTCAGTAAATTAAAATATTAATACCTATTCATAACATTGTTTTTAATCCAATGAATATATTTTAGATGATATAATTCTTTCTTTTGCTTAAAAGTCAATGAAATCTCTATGAAAATTGTATAATAACAATGCCCTTTTTTGCTCGATATAATATTCCTTTATAGAATTGTTTTCCATTTATAACTCCAGATCACTATACTAAATAGCATCGAACTCATTGGACATCCCTGCCTTACTCCCCTTGCTGTCCAAAAATTTTCTCCCATCTCCCCTCCAACTTTCATTCTACTTTTTGTCTCCCTTAATACCTCCCTAACCCTTTCTATTAGCTCCTCTCTGATTCCTCTTTCTCTCATTGTTTTGTATAATATTCTTCTGTCCACCGAGTCGAACACCGCTTTCATATCCACAAACAGTGCCACCGCTTTTTTCCTTTTCCCAGTTGTCTGTTTATCATGTAGTTTACCACGTATATGTTATCCACCGTTCCTTTCCTAAATCCTGTCTGATTCTGTGAAATCACCTTCTTCTCTTCGCATTCTGTTCTTAATCTTTCCGCCAATACCATTACATATATCTCATACATTACCGCCATAAGTGTAACTCCCTGTAGTCCTCTGCCTTCTTTCCTTCTTTTTTTTTAATTATTGGTATTATCACTCCTTTTTTCCAATCTTCCGGCCACCCCTTTCCAAATTCTGTTGCAAAACTCTCTTGTCCATTCCATTAATTCTTCTCCTCCATATTTTCACACTTCTCCTGGTACATCGTTCCCTCCTGCCGCTTTCCCATCTTTGATTTTTCTTATCGCCTCCTTAATTTCTTCCTTGCTTATTTCTTTTTCCTCTCCATCTCCTTCTCTTACTCTACGTTCCATTCCTCCTAATAATCTCATAAAGTGCTCCTTTCATTCTCCTTCTTCTATCCTGTCATCTACTGTTTTCCTTTTCCTTCTCCCCTATTCACAATTTCCTAAACTTCTCCCTCCCTCTTTGTCTGTTCCGTTTCCCTCATCCATCTCTCTGTCTCCTCTCTTTTCTTCTGCTCACATAATTCTCTATATTCTTTTTTCCTTTCTCTATATTTCTCTCCCTCTCTATTCATCCGTCTCCCTTTTCTTAGTTCTTTCCTTACTTCTTTTTTCTTATCTCTGCATTCATTGTCCCACTAGCCTATTCTTTTCCTCTTACTTTTTTTCTGCTCCTCTTCAATTACCTTTAAAGCCCTCTTTATGTCCTTTTCCATTTCCTTCCACTCCTCATTCATTTCTTTTCTTTCCTTCCTTTCTATTCTTAGATTCTTTCTAAATCTCTCTCTTCCTTCACTGTCCCATACTATCTTTCTTATTTTTTGCTCCTTGATTTTCTTCCTTCTTCTATATGTCTTCCCCTCCACCCATAATTCTAACGAGTGGTGGTCCGAGTCAATTCTATCTCCTATTTTCATTTTTTTTTATTCTTCCCCTTGCTTCCTCATCTCCTATTACGTAATCTATTACTGTGTTACCTTTACCCCCTGTAAGAGTATACTCCCCCTCTTCATCATCTAATATGTTACCATTCCATATGCTCCATCTTCTCTCTTCAATCTTTTCTACCAGCTTCCTCCCGTCTCTGTTCATCTTTCCGTCCTTTGAGTTTCTACTTTCCCTCTCTCCTGACCTATAGTCCTCCTCTCTTTTCTTTGCCCCCTCCTCTCTCCCTGTCCAGCAAAATCCCCTTCAATTAAGACATTAATTCCCTCCTTCTCTTCCATTTTTCCATGTTCCTCAGGACTTCATCTATGTTCTCTTTCACATATACTCCTATTATCTTCCATCTTTCCCTCTCCACTCTCACTCCTCCCTCTATTATCCCCTCTCTTTCCGCTCTTTTTTCCTTAATTAAAATTTAATAATTACAATGAAATTCTTATAATATTTATAATAAAAAATATTTATATAATATTATAATAAAAAAGCATTTGAGTTTAATAATAAATTTTTGTGTAAATGTTTAGACATAGATACATGTTTAATCACTTTTAGAGACGTTTATCTTATTTGTACAAATTAATTTCTTTTATTTTTATATTCTCCTTATAATATTTTATATATTTTTTTTTCAAATATTAAATCTTCCTCCACAAAGCTTTTTTTAAAAATACGTATATTTGTTTAAGATTACAATAAGTTTAATAGACAAACAATATCAGAATTATTATATTTCTCTCCGTTTCGAACGTACGTGATTATCATAGATTTAACTATATATCTTGCTGTGTCAAATACTCTATTATTTTCCAATTTTAACGGCAATTGTTTAATTTTAAAAATGTTTTATTTATACTGATTAATTATAATAATTAATTAAATAATAATTAAAAATTCTTATATATATATATATAAATTATATATATAAACTGATATCCAATAAATATTTCACTTTTTAGGGTATCTAGATAGCACATTTTGTCTCTAGAAAATATTTTCTTTTGTTGGATATCGGACGCGTTGTGAATCCTTCATTATACGTTATTGTCAATATAAATTAGTTTAACTTAATGTTTAACTTAATAACGAAATGTCAAAATTTGACATATCATAGACAACCTCTCTCGTATGATATGTCAAATTTTGATATTTCATTATATGATTACGATTAAATACAACGCATAGGCAGTGTACTTATTTTCTATGCTTAGATATGATCTAATTAATAAAATATTTCATTATCATTGTATTTCATCGTTATTTATATCGATACTTAACACATGTCGTAATATCTCGTTGAATTAATATTGATATTTTGTGATATGTTCCGGTATTAATTATACGTATGTAATATACAAATAGGTTTTGTAAAAAAGCAAAAATAATTTCTCAATAAAAATATAATAGAATATTATATCAATATATTTGTATAATAATCTCGATTGACGTTAAGAGGGTCCTCATGGTAATACCTTTATCACTTGTTATCATCATGTCTGAACGCGAAATTAGCTCTATGATTAGTTGACTTTAATCGCTATTAATTTAAAAACTATTATAGCCTCGGTATTTTCGTATTAGAATTTTCATCTTATTTTTAAGTCAGAAATATGTCATAAAAATTTCGGTCGCGAGTTGTGGGACACCCTGTATATTCCACAATTTTAAATATGTTCTCAAAGGGTGAATAGATTGTAGATAAAATAACATTGTCTATTATGTACATGATTGCCGTCGACAAGTTATCATTGTTTACTGTAGAAACAAAAGGATTTAAGATGCTCATGAAAACTACAATTCCCTTATATAATATTCCAAGCAGGAAGACTATTACAAACATGCTAGAAGCAAAATATAAAATGAAAGAACAATTCAAAGAAAAAATTAAAGAAGCGTCATCACTTTAACATGTGACAACTGAATTGATGTTACTAATCAGAGTTATCTTGGTGTAACCATACATTATCTGTCAGCTGATTATGAGATAAGAAATGGATGTTTGGGAGTTTTGCCATTGAATAAAAATCATACTAGTGATTACTTATCATTCTTTATTAAAAGTTCTGGAGAATTTCCATGTGGACTCAAATAAGCATGGCTGTGGTTAACGATAGTGCAGCAAATATTAAAAGCGCAGTTACCAAATTAATTGGAAATAGTAAACAATTAGCTTGTTTCGCGCACATTTTATCCCATTTGGTGCCGCATTACAGTCCGTCCAATCTGCCATGGAAATTATAACTAAAGTAAAAAAGATTGTGAAACTCATTAGACACAGTATTGTCATCTGATGAATTGAAAAGATTGCAGAAACGTGATGGGAAAACCGAGGGAATAATCCTGAAATTTATTCAAGATGTTGAAACGCGATGGAACACAACTTATTACATGTTAGATCGTTTTTTGGCATTAGAAGAATATGTTTATCCAGTAATATCGAAATGTATCAATATGCTAGATATGTTCTCAAGAACTGAAAGTTCTAAAACTTCTAAGTTCTAAGACTTTAGTTCTAAAAGCTTTAGTAGCGTTGATGAGTTCTGTTGCAAGTGTAATTACTGAGATAAGCGAGGAAAACTATCCCACTTGCAGCGTCATTATTCCAATTATTCATTGCATGACAGTAACTATTACTGATTGCCTGATTACAATAGAAATTGGCAACGAATTTCAGGCGAAGTTGCTCAATCAGATCAATAATAAATTTCAATATTTAGAATCGACTCGAATTTTGGTTATCTCTACAATTTTAGATCCTCGCTTCAAAAGATTGCATTTTAAAACTGTTTTAACAGCTTCAAAACCAATCCAAGATGTTGATAGTCAGCTGAGAAAGATCTCTGGCTATGAAAAAAGAAAGGCAAAAGAAAACGATCAAGATATTAATAATGTGAAAAATTCAACTCCAAGTTTGTGGCGTTTTCATAATAATCTTGTGATAAAGAATAGAGAGATGATTGATACAGATTCAGAAAAATTTGAATTTGGAATTAAAACAATATTTGTATCAAACATGCCATCAGAAAATGCCATTGGAAATCATTGAAACATATGTTTGCAACATTATTTAAATTAGCATTGCAATATCTGAGCGTTATTTCAACTTCAGTGCCATGTAAACATTTATTTTCACATGCCGGAAATGTGAAAACTGACAATCGCAGTCATTTCATTAAGTCGGTTTAGTAACAATCGTAATGATTTCTTGTATTTAATTAAATCACAATCTTAGATTTAAAAGAATGTGAATGAATCAATCTAACACAAGATTTCATTAACTACGATTGTTACTAAATCGGATTAACGTCGCCATGTAAATATAGTAAATATCAATCTGATTAATGATTTCAGATATGGAACCTAGGGGTCTTTTAAGAATCGGACAATCCACCGGATACGCCGCTATTAAAGAATCATTTTTAATTAACATATCATATCAATAATATATATATTATAATTAAATTTCAATATTTTTTTTTTCCATTAAGATTTCATCATTTTCACTAACATATTTTATAAAAGAATTAAATTAGAATTAAGATAATTTTTATATAATAAATGAAATATTTATATATATATAATTATTTTAAAAGATATAAATTATTTAAGATATAAAATATTATTTTAAATAAATTTTTAAAAACTGTTGTTAAATAAACTAATGATTATATGATAAAAGAATGTAAGAAATTGATTTAATTTGATTTATTGATTTATTAATTTATTAATTATTCTTATTTGTTAGATCGCATGAAAAGATTTTTTTATATTTATTATAAATTAGAATGAAATTATTTATTTTCAATATAAAGGACTTAATTATTTTTGTAAGATAAATTGTAAAAAGATCTTGATTCGAAAATTTATGTAGTTATAGAAGATTTGAATAATTATTAATTTAGTTTAAAATAAAAATATTTTATTTACAATAAAAAGATTTATAGATTTATTATAAAATTTATATGAAATTTAATAGTTAAATTAATGTTAAAGGATTAAAGGGTTATTAGTTAATAAGGATTGAAATAATAATTAAGATTTTATATTGAATTGGGTTATAGAGAGATTTTTAATAGCTTTATTGTTAGTTTAGGTTGCAATAAAGAGATGTAGATATATAAAGTAACAGAACAGGTGGGTGATAGAAAGGTAATATATGGCAATAATAATATATGGATAATATATGGCAATTATTAAATACATCTATTTATATAAAAGAAATATAATACATTTGTTGTACAGTACAATCAAACCATATAATAACTTTGAAAAAGAAAAAAGTCTTAAAACAAAAAGAAAAACATAATTATAGACACGTATAGTTATAAAGAAAAATAATTAATAAATTTGTAGCTAAGAATTTTATATATATATATATAAAATATGCATAAAGTAATAATTTTACATATATATATATATATATATATGGGAAGGAGAGAGAGAGAGAGAGAGAGAGAGAGAGAGAGAGAGAGAGAGGGTTAGAATGGCATTTAAAAGGATGTCAACTTAAAATAATAACAGCGTAATGACAGGCTCTACTCGATTTTTGCTGTCAATCTATTGGCACAGCGTATCAGCAGGTTCTGTTCGATTTTTGCGAACAATCTGCTGGCATAGCATGTCAGCAAGCTTTGTCATATTTTTGAGGACAGTTTGCTTATATCGTCTGATATTACAGACTCTGTATTCAATTTATTGCCTTTTTGCCATCAAACGTTGCTAACAGGCTATGCTCGGTTTTTGCTAGCAATCTGCTGGCATAGCATATCAGCAGATTTTGTCCTATTTTTGAAGGCAGTTTGCTCACATCGTTTGATATTACAAACTCTGTGTGCAATTTGTTGCCTTTTTGTCGTCAAATATTGATAGCAAGTTCTGCTCAAAATCTGTTTCTGCAGGTTTTGCTATCGGGGTAATAATTTCTAAAAATTATTTATAGTGACAGCAACATCCAAAAACTGGAAAGTGTATCGCAGCATTTCAGAAATCTGTCTCTACTAGGAAATGTTTTTAACAAAAAGAAATAAAATGAATTATATTCATTAATTTGTATTATTTTTCTATAAAATCATTAACTTCTCAGCATTCCTATTAAATTCCTTAGAAAATGCTCCTTTAAAAAAAGTAGTTGATTCATCGATTTTTTTGTGAATAATTGATTAATCAATATCGTTCTATTCAAACATCGATTAACTTAGCATCGATTTTTTTTCATCGCCCATCCCTAATCGAAATGACGCGAATCGGCGCGAGCATACGTACACGAGCACACGTACTGCTCGCTTGAGAATCCCTATACCATAAGTCTTCCACCATGTTTTATTATATAGTAGGTACTTAGTAGCGTACTGTAAATCTCTCATTCTTAGGACAATGAATATACTTTATGTACCACTATAGGACATCAGATTGAAATTTTTTGCATTCGCTAATCTCGCTAAGATTTCGTCAAGATCTCGTCGAGATTCGAGATCGAGATTGAGATCATATATTTAAGATTCTCGAAAATGCGAGATCGATATGCATATTTCGAGATTATTTTAAAATCGAGTTCAAAATTGCAAAAATCTTATCTCGTCTCGTCTCGTGCGCATCTCTAATCAGAAAATGTTGAAATAGTAGAACAACGAAGAGAAATTTTCCATATTAGAAACATCTCTTTTGAATTGTCTAATGAGCAATTTATTATTTGTGACGCGGTCACCTCGCTCGACACTCGGATCGGCTCGTCGGTGTCCGGGTTCGAGAGGAGGGGAGACTCAAGCTTACGAGAACACAGATTGAAGCGAAAAAGATAGTTTATTTAGAGAAAGATAGATACAGAGTGCAGGAGATGTCGCAGTATAGCCGCAGCAGGAGGTGAGATACAAAGCGGAGACGCAAAGCGGTTGACGCAAAGCGCTAGACAGGTGCGGCGTGCGATCAATGACGGCTTAGTTATTACGACGCGGTTACAGCTAAAAATCTTAGAATTACCGGCTTATAACTAGCGGACTTAATCTCTATCGCATGCACTTACAAGCTAATGTCAGGCGGGACGACTAGGTATTGCGGGCAGGGCTGAGTGCCACGTCGAGCCCTGCCTTCGCAACGGAAACCGACGAAACCCAGTGGGACTGAGCGAAACCTCAATTCGCGGTGTGGTGACAGGAGGTGTCGGCGAAACCCGACAGAGCTAAGCAAAACCTTAATCCGAGGAACGATGACAGGAGTCGGCGAAACCTGACAGAGCTAAGCGAAACCTTAGCTCGAGGAGCGGTGATAGGAGTCGGCGAAACCCGACAGAGCTAAGCGAAATCTTAGCCCGAGGAGTGGTGACAGGAGTCGGCAAAACCCGACAGAGCTGAGTGAAACCTCAGTCCGAAGGTAGAGAAAGCCGGTGAAACCCGGCAGAGCCAAGCGAAACTTTGGCCCCGAGAAGTAGTAGGTACTGGTCAGGTCGGTGTCAGGTCGGATCGCACGATTGGATCTGGTCCTGATCAGTGATGCTAGATTCAAGACAAGAGTCAGGGAGTGGGGATGCCGCACACAAGGAGAAAGCATGTCCGTGAGAGTTCGGAAGTTCGGCCGCCGTCGGATAATAGACGAGGCTAGCAAACCTAATCCTGATTCTTTCGCTCTTTATTCTCACAACTAGCCTGCTCGTTCGGCGATTCTGATTTCTGACCATCGAAATGATCGCGCTTTACGATATAGGCTACGCTTCTCGTAACTTCGATATAGCGCTTACAGTTGTAAGCATTATATTAATAACATTGACAATGTTCGTTATACAATGTTCGTTATATTAAAAAAGAATGGAAATTATATCTGTTATTAGAAAGAGTTATATTTCTATAATATAATTAAAAAATAATAAAGAATAGATATAATAAAAGATAGAAAAATTAGAAAAATAAAAAATTTTATTATTATATTTTTTTGTATTTTTGTATTTTTTTTTTGTACTTTTTTGTATTTTTTATATTTTTTAATTTTATTTTTTATTATATTTTTTACACATTTATCTTTGTAACAAGTGTAATATGTGCACATTAAAACAAAATAAAGTCTCGTGCAGATGCGATGTTATAGATATTGTATATTATTTATTTAAACTTATTGCTATTATTATTATTTACCATTATTATTAGTATTTATTTAACTTAATGTTTTAATACTGTTATGTCCGGGGGACTTCACGAATTCTTCTCTTTCGGGAAGAAAAAAATTAACGGCTGCTAAGCCATAAACGGAGCACTTCGAACGATCTAAAGAAACCCTAAATAAACAAACTTTCTCTCGAGATATGTCTCACTATCAAAAAAATTCTTGGTAAACAGCCTTGTCGGCGCCGACAAGTTTATGACTTACCGATAAAAATTAATATTAACAAAAACAAATTCCTAACGGATAAGAAACACGTTGGATCGTTCGAGGGTGACACTCCCCAAATTGGTGGGGAAACACAAAAAAAAGCCAGTCAAGAAGAAACGATTAGTGGCCGTTGGCGGGCACACCAATGAACGATTGAGGGTGTGAACTAGTGGGAACATTTTTATTAACTAATTCTATCGCTAATTCTATTCGCTGGGAAATCTGGAAATATAAAAACAACCACAATTCACAGAACACCGCTCCCCTCCTTCCTCTATATTCACAATTTTCCTAAACTATCATTCGACAAGCCAACACGGAAATCCATCACGCTCTCAGATATTCCCATCCCTTCGGAACCCTTTAAAAACCGCGACTTGGAGCGGATCGCTCTCTTCTTCCTGCTTCTCATCGCTACATTCACGGTCGGGACCACCCGAAATTGTCAGTTAGAATCTGTGCGCGATTTTTATATTTTCGTGTGATTCAACGATCCAGCCTAGCCATTGCATTCCTTGACCATCACCAGCAGCCGCTACAACAAAAGTAAGTCCAATTTTATCATTTTTTCCCCGCGGTAACTGGCAGTTTGGTTCGCGACCTCTACTTATTTATCTCATCAAAACACTCCAACATTCCAAATTGGCAAGCCGCCGATTAACTCGGTGAAGCTGCCTTCCCCGATTTCTTCACACTCCGACTTAGCAAGCCGCCGATTAACTCGGTGAAGCTGCCTCCCCCGATTTCACAACATTCTATTCCACAACCTTCTAACCAGGCAAGCCGCCAATTAACTCGGTGAAGCTGCCTCCCCCGATTCCACAACATTCTATTCCACAACCTTCTAACCAGGCAAGCCGCCGATTAACTCGGTGAAGCTGTCTCGCCCGATTCCACAACATTCCAACCTGGCAAGCCGCCGATTGATTCGGTGAAGCTGCCTTATCTCGATTCCTCAATTTCTCTTTCATCTGACTTTCTTTTATATAGTGAACCAAACAAATGCCATCCGGAATGGGCGAACGAAACGGGCATTGCGACACCGTCGGGAGAAATCGAATAAGCGGATTCGTCGCGAAACCTGCCACGCCGAAGAACTCGCGGAGCAATTAATAGAAGTAGAGCCGGGGCTAGCCAACATTTCGTTGCATCAATACGCCTCCGCCCTCCGCTCCGCGGCCGAATTCGAAAACCAGTGTACTCCAAAGAACTTCGACGTGGAGAAGTTCTTTAACCTCATCCGCCAATTTCCTCGCTCTCCCACCCATCCACCTCCTGGCACCTTCTTCATTCAAAGCAAGTTTAAACCCGACAAGCAATTCTGGGATCAGATCTCCAAACACAAAATAACCGATACCGTTCCTATGTATATTTCCCGTGTATCCTCTTCCCTACCTCGTCCCAATCAAGGCTTTCCGCACCGCGCACCCTAATCCCTCGCCACACCTGCAACTCGATCCCATAGACATGCTCGCGATCACCAACTTTTTACCCCAATTAGAACAATTGGGTATATAAATCCAGATTTTCCTTTGTCCGCGGTCATTTTCTATATTTTTATGTATAAAATTTTTCTTTTGTAACGAATACCTCAACTCTTTTTTATGTATACAAACAGAACATTGTAATTCATTTTTATTATTTATTATTAAATTAGTTAATCAGAATTCCGTCTTAAATAATTTTTTTTTTACCCTAAACTTGACCCCGCGCCGTTCCCGGCTCCCTGAGGATCGCACTAGGTCCATCCCTGATCAAAGAGATTCAGTTCTCTGACCTAAAACGGACCACCGATAGCGCGGGCGCAGGCAAGGGTAATAACGTCGCCGACGCTGACCCGATCCCTGCCCCCTTAACGCGCGTTCGACTCGCGGACAGGGATGCCATTTCATGTACGATTGCAGCCACGCTACAGCACATAGAGAGGATAGGCTGGCACACACTAGCGCGAGCGCTCGTCCGTGTACGCTCCGCGCTTCGACCAGCTTCGAACGGTAGAGAAGGAGTACCGACAACTGCTGTCTTCTTCTTTCTCGAGAAACGCTGTATCGTTGATTTGAAGCTGGCGTCTCATGACATGACACGAATTAATCATGCGAGGCGCAATGCCATTGTCGATTATTTTTACACTTTTATACATTTATTTTATTAAGTTAATAACATTATTACAATATATTTTTTTCATACATAAATAAAAATAAAAATTTGTAAATACAAAAATCCAATATGCTCTTTGCCAATATATACGCTTTTTATTTGCAAAAAGTAATTATTATATTAAAAAAAATTTATTGTGGTCTTATAAAGATATTTATATATAGCTATTAAAAACTGAATAAATATATAAATATATAAATAAATAATATATATATATATATATATATTATATATATTTATATTATATATATATATATATATATATATATATATACCAATAAATATATAAAATAAATATTAGATATATTATTATATAAAGTTGCTGAATATAAAAAGGCTATAGCTTTTATGATATTAATAAATAATAGATAATAATAAAACTAATAACTGATATGAATATATCAATCGCAAAAAGAAATTCAAATTATGTTAACACTTTTATCTTTTCATTATTGTTATTAGTTTTTAAATGTTTAATGCTTCTTTGATAAATTTTTATTAAAAGAAGTATTAATTATTCTTTTTAGTAATAATTTATCAAAGAAGCATTAAACATTTAACAATAAATAACAATAATGAAAAGGTAAGAGTGCTGACATAATTCACTTAAATTTATTTTTGCGATTGATATATTCTTTTTCATATCAACTATTAATTTTACTATTATCAATTATATTTATTAAATAAGTTTAATAATATTAATATATTCTTTATAATTGTGAATATATATATATATATATATATATATTCACAATAAAAAAATATAAAATTAAATATTATATATTAAATATAATTAATTAGAGGAACTTGTTGTGTAAATTGATAATCCACGATAGGATAAACAATATAGGATGAATCTGTTTATAAATTTATATATTGTTGTTTTAAAATTATATTATTAGATTAATAATTAAACAATTTTTGATATTAAATTTGAATTCAAATCAAAATGTAGTTTGGACAGGGTTTAAAATGAGTTACAGTTTAGTAGATTATTCGAATATTAATTTTTAATAATTAATTGAGGAAGAATTTAATTAAATTTAGTATAATTTTATTAATTGATAATAGATTCATAATGTGTACAAATTGCCCGTCATTCTCATTAATATATGAGTGAGAGAAGTCGTAACATAGTAAATATATTGGAAAATGTATTTAGATAAAATTTCATTTAAAGAATTTATTGGAATAATACTGTTAAATTTAAGAAAAACTTAGTTTTAATTTTAAATGTAAAAATTAATTATTTTGAGGATAATGTAAATTATTTATTGGTAAATAAAATTATATTTGTTTGGGAATTAGTTATAGTAATAAATGAAGAAATAATTTTTTGTAATTATCTCGCTATTTGTAATTATCTCACGTTTATCTCACGATGCGCGATTTCATTTGTCTTTCGGTAACTTCGTATACCATCTTTTGATCACATCGTGTATCGTGTATCTCCATCTTAACTTTTTAATATTGAAGAATATATTCGAGATTAAAAGGCATAACTTTCCATATATACATTTACACACACACACACACACACACACACACACACACACACACACACACACACACACACACACACACACACGTGTGTATATATATATATATATATATAAATATATTCACATATACGTATACGGAGAGAGATTTAGGATCGTAAAATATTTTAACAAATAACAGAATCCTGATCTCTTTCCGTGACACACGCATACATATAATTTTCATATTATATTCATATTCTATTTCTCTTTTTATCTTTTTCGATTTTTTGTCCTTTTAAAATTGATATGGAAATGTGTGACGAATCAATCAAAAAACGTAAACGAAGCTTTATAAAAGCTTGGCTTACTGATAATAGATATCAATCATGGATACGCGAGGTATCAAATAAAAATAGTCAGTATCATTGTAGCATTTTGCAATAAGAAGATTTTTCATGTAGTTCATTAATTTCTCGCCATGCAGATTCTGCATGTCATAAAAATAATCTTAAAAAAGGATCATCATTATCTAACAATGATGAAAAATCAAAAAAAATATCTCAACCAGTTTTTCAACAGAAATGGTTAGATATCGAAGAATTCAAATGTTGGTTACGAGAAGTTCCTAACAATGCAAATTTATCTTTTTGTTCAATTTGCAATAAAACTATTACTGGTGGTTTAGCACAAATATATCGTCACGCAGAATCCAAAACACATTTAGATAAATATAAAAATTTCATTGAGATAAATAAATCAAATCAAAATTTGCAAACGGAAGATAATGAATCACTTTTGTCGTTTGATGAGCGTAAAAAGTTAGCAGAAATTAGATATGCCGCATTAATTGCTGATAAAAATATTTCTCATCAAACTGCAAAAGAGATTCTTAATTTTTTTCAACATATAGGAAAAGATCCTAATATATTAAAAAGCATGAGCATGGGTCGTATAAAATGTAAAAATATTATTACAAACGTTTTATGCCCAATTAAAACGGAACGTGTCGTTAACAAAATTCAGAACACAAAATTTTCAATATTTATTGACGAAACATCTGATATTTGTAATACTAAATGGATGACTTTTATGGTACGATACGTTGACCCGGAGACATTAGATGTTCGTCCACAATTAATTAAATTAATTAATATTGATGCCAAAGATTCCAGCGCAGAAAAATTGTTTCAAGCATTTAAATGTGAAATGTGGAAAATGAAAATACCATTTTTAAATATTATAGCTCTATCATGCGACAATGCATCTGTCATGATAGGAAAATTTTCATCATTTAAAAAAAATTAGAAGAAGTATGTCCACATTTATTAACATTTACATGCCCTTGCCATTCTGCCGCATTAATAGCGCATGCTGCATGTAATAAAATATCAGAATTTTGCGAAGAATTTTTACGAAAAATTTCTAGTTTTATTAACAATAACCCCAAATAATTATCTATTTACAATGAATTTTCTGAGTGTTTCCAAGAACAAATCACAAATTGTTAAAATTATGTGATACACGCTGGCTTTCTCATTACTTATGTGTAGAAAGACTTCTGGAATCTTGGGAAACAATTAAATATTTTTTAAACGAAATGTAAATGAAAAAAATACAACGTGGAGAACATCTGTTATCTATAATAGGTAATATTGAAACAAAAGCCTATTTTCTTTTTTTAAAATAAGTTTTAAATTTCTTTAACGCATTCAATGCATTTTTTCAAGCATCAGAATTCATTTATTGCAGCCAAAATCTTTACAGTTTCTTTTTCAAATTTGCCGAAATTTTTTAAAAGATGAATATTTAAAACCTTTTTCTGTAAACACAGTTTTCTCTTTATCAGAGAATCACAAAATTCTTCATAAAATTAATTTAGGTACAGAATGCGAAGAATATCTTTACGAATTACTGATGCAAGGACACGAAGACGCAGTTACAACTGTTCGAAAAAATTGTTTGATGTTTTATGTAACTGCTGCAGAAGAAATTCGTAAAAGATTACCGATTATTATAAATAAGATTATTATAAATAATAAATTTTTATTAAAATTACAAGTTTTTAAACCTTTTGTAAGCTTATTCAATACTGATAGAGAAACTTCATTTAATCATGTTTCTTTTATAACTAAAACTATAGGTAGTATTGATGAAGATGCTTTAAAGAAAAAATGGATTGCATTGCCATTAGATTTTACAATGGAAGAGAAGCAAAATCTTTTCAAATTAAATTTTGATAATATGTGGAAGGAAATTTTACATCCAAAACATCCAAATAATATTACTAAGTATCCAAATTTAACAAATGTTCTGAATGCTGTTCGATCACTACCAAATTCAAATGCCGACCCAGAGAGAATGTTTTCCTCTTTAAGTAATTTAAAAACAAAAAATCGAAATAGATTATCGTCGGCTTCCATTAATGCCACATGCGTTTTAAAATCAGGATTAAGGGTGAGAGGAGAAACATATTTAAATGGTGATTGAAGAAAAGTATTTGTCTCTTATGTCAACAGATAAATTATATGCTAATATTGCTAAAAAAAAAACGCAGTACTTTAAGGTTACATGCCGTGAATGACAATGAAATTGCTGGTCCCTCGTGGGCAGGTTAAAAATGTTAAATATTAGATTATTAGAATCTTGTCCATAGTAGATATCACACTTAAAGAAAATAAGCGTATAAAAAATCTTGTCCATAGCAGACATCACGCTTAAAGAGAATAAGCGTGTAAAAAATCTTGTCCATAACAGACATCCCGCTTAAAGAGAATAAGCGTGTAAAAAATCTTGTCCATAGCAGACATCACGCTTAAAGAGGATAAGCGTATAAAAAAATTTTATCCATAGCAGACATCACGCTTAAAGAGAATAAGCGTGTAAAAAATCTTGTCCATAGCAAACATCACGCTTAAAGAGAATAAGCGTGTAAAAAATCTTGTTTGCGGGAGATATTATGAAAAAAAAAAAAGCGAATTTGTATCAGTAATATGTATGCGTATAGTTATACATACAACACACACACACACACACACACACACACACACACACACACGCACGCACACACACACACACACACACACGCACACGCACGCGCACGCGCACGCGCGCGCGCACACACACACACACACACACACACACACACACACACACACGGAAATGTAAAAAATCAATTTTGCAATATTAAAAAATTAATTTTTAATATTACAATAATTAAATTATTTAAATTATTTTTTATTAATAATTTAAATAAATAATTTTTTACATTTCCCTCCTGACAGAAGAGATCACCACCTTCTCGCGATTTCCGTCGAGCAACAATACGTTTATATTTATATACGTTTTATATTTATAAAATTTATATTTATAAAATAAATACAATAAAAGTACAAGGAATACAATATACAATATACGCTAAGTTTTTAATAATTATATCTAAATATCTTTATAAGATCACAATAAATTTTTTTTAATATAATAATTACTTTTTGCAAATAAAAAGCGTATATATTGGCAAAGAGCATATTGGATTTTTGTATTTACAAATTTTTATTTTTATTTATGTATGAAAAAAATATATTGTAATAATGTTATTAACTTAATAAAATAAATGTATAAAAGTGTAAAAATAATCGACAATGGCATTGCGCCTCGCATGATTAATTCGTGTCATGTCATGAGACGCCAGCTTCAAATCAACGGTACAGCGTTTCTCGAGAAAGAAGAAGACAGCAGTTGTCGGTACTCCTTCTCTACCGCTCGAAGCTGGCCGAAGCGCGGAGCGTACACGGACGAGCGCTCGCGCTAGTGTGTGTGCCAGCCTATCCTCTCTATGTACTGCAGCATAGCTGCAATCGTACATGAAATGGCATCCCGGGTCCCGATGTCTCGGCTGGCCGAGCTTATATACCCGGCCGGCGTTCCCCACTGCGCGCCGTCGGTTCGGCGGTGGGGAGTCAGTATCGCGTGGGGCACCGTGAGCAAGACGGCGCGTGCGGCCTACAGGCAAGCGAGTGCGATAGCGCGAGCGGTGTGCGTGCAAGCAGGATAGATAGCGCAGGATAATAAGCCAAGCGTATATCTATTTATATATATGTATATATTTTGTACACGTAACGGCCCTGCCGTTACACATTATTTCATTTAAGTAAAGCTGCAGCAAAATATGTTATCAATCTTATTGAATTACATCTAACTCCTCAAACAAGGATATTTGCAATCGATTCCATCACTAAGATAATTATTCTGTATTGTTTTATACCCAAAATTATAACCCAAAATAAAAAATAGCATATGTATACGATATATATAAATAAAAAGCCATTTTTCTATATGTTCAGACAGCATTGTGATTTGTTGCGACTCTTATCAGATGGATATTGGAAAAAATTTATATGGTTGTCAGTCAACCAACACGGAAAAAAAAAATTTTGCTGTCATAACTAATTATGGTTAGCTAAAACTATGTTTGCTGCCGTAACTATAAATTTATAAACTATAGCAAAAGGATTTGTTATTGCTCCTAATACATAAATAAAGTAGCAAAACATGCATGTTTGTTAGGATCATATCGAATAGCAACATAAAAGTAGTTATCGGAACTTATCAATATGTCAGAGATATACATTCCATTCGTAACTGCATACAACACGTGCGAGCAACGCTGCGCATGCACAACAGTAAATGAGTGAGTGAAAGAAAAAAAACTGATGTAATATTGTTTCAACAAGAAGACGTGCTTTCGTGTAAAAGTGGAACTATGGCTACAATAAAAGAAGTGTTCACAGCTTGGGGATTGAGGGAGCAGGTAATAGAAAATTTCATAGTAAAATAATGTAAAATAATTTATCTATATGTAATAATAGCAATTACGCCGCGTACATTTATACAATATTTACTATGTATATTTTAATAATGATATTTCGGCATAATTTTTCGCGATATGTGAGTCTATATGGAGAAGAAATTTCATATTAATACTCAACTTTACATATTTAAAAAGTTAAGATGTTTACGGATTTTCTTCGTGATCATTCAGATCAGATGTCATTTATTTATTTATTGAAATTGAAGAAGACAAATAGAATTCAGCTATTTTATTCTAATCAAGACAAGCCTGAACTTGTTTAGACTTTAAAAGACAACCAATCATGTCCAATCCCAAAGGAAATCCAAAAGAATTGAGAAGACCTCATCCCAAAGAGGAGAAAGCTCTTTATGACAAACATACCCCAACTACGTCAACTTTACATTTAAGTCAAGATTTACCAATTCCAAAAATATCCAAAATGCCTTCAACATCACAAAAGAAAACAAGAACACTAAGTTCTATCAAAGATCCTGATACACAAACATTACAGGATCTAAAAGAGACTCTTATGACAAGTCTAGATGACACTGACACTAGTTACACTTTAAGCATATAAAAAGTGACCCTGAAGATTATGCAGGATTGGCTGGTTCTGATGAAGGTTCATTAGAGTTAGAGTTAAACATCCCCTCTCCTCAACCACAACCTACTTATTCAACTCCACCAGAACAAACAGAATCCTATTCCAAAAAAGACTGGTATCCTCACAGATACACTAATGAATATCTAGAAGTTCATATTAAATATTTTACATTACTAAAGAAAGTTCAACAAACAGAATCTGACTGTTTTCATCTATTAGCTGAGGCAGAGACTCTTCATCAAAAACTTAACTGTGATAAAATGCCATAAATTCCATTGCTATTTGGAAAATCATAAATATGCACTTTCCTTTACTCAAAAGAATGAATTTACATTCAGTAGTTGCCGACATTGCTCTATATTTGGTAGAAAACCCGGATTATCTCCAATCGTATTTTAAATGTCTTAAAAACCTCAAATCCCATCTGAGCCAGGAATCTGATCAAATTGGCACATTAGAAACTAAATTGATAGATTTAATATCAAATGTAGAAATTGCTCAAGCCAATACAAGATCTCATCAAGATGAAACAGTCAAATTTGCAGCACAAGTTTCTAATGTATCTAAAAACCTGGCAAGACTTCAAGAACTAATTGAAACTGTTGTTATCAAAGTCTCAAAACTGGATCTACTTCCTAGTGAAACTTCTTACTTCCTAGTGAAACTCTTTACCATCAACTGCAATCTCCCTACCTACAACCCCAGTTTCTAGAATATCATCGCCGATTTATAAATTAGACATCAATAAATCTGGAGAATATATTGGCCTTTATACTCTTAAGATTGCGAATGGGAAAATTATTTCTATAATTCCCCCAGAAACAAATCCAAAAATACAACGTTTAATAACCTTTAAACCTGCTATACAAGAAATATTTCTTAATCTAGATCAGACTGTTATTCTCAACAAGAATTCAGAACGAAAACAATACAAAATGCTCTTTGATTTGCCTCCTTCAGATGACAGACTAAAATTATTAAAAGACTTAACTAGAGGAGTTCACCCTGCATACAATCAATGGAGAAAAATAGACTAATAACTTAATTAACCTATTTTACTTATTACCGTTATTATTTTAAGTTAATTTACAATATTAGTGTTGACTTTTATTTGACAAACTTTTCGTTTTATAAATACATTTAAGTAACTATAACCTACCTCTTAAATATAAGTATAATAATGACAATAATAGATTTAAAAAATAATTAAAAAAAAAAATAAACCGTGACGCACACCCTCCCTTCTTATTCGGGAGCTCGAGCCATGCTTGATGCAATCTCTCCTATCGTGCTCCAGGAGGATTATTTGTATATTTGCCAATGGCGTTGGAGGGTGTCTCCGCTGCAGTCCGACCTGCATCCATTGAGTGAGAGTCCAACATCGCTCTGGAGTACCGGTCGTGGGGATTCGAAAGAATACATGTATATATATATATATATATATATATATATATATATATATATATATATATATATATTGTAATATGTGTATATGTATATGTATCATTGTATTGTTGACGTGTTATTCTAAACACGTTATTTGCGATAAGTATCATCACATGCCTCGGTAGTCGAAAGGATAAGATGCCTGCCCGGTAAGAGATCCAGGTTCGATTCCTGGCTGAGGTGGTATTTTTTCGCAAAAATAATTGCGAGTTTTCACGACTGGTTCGTGGTCGGGCCCTGCCGTGACGCACACCCTCCCTTCTTAATTCGTATTTGTTTAATTTGGTAATCATTAAGATTTGATTTAGACAATATTGTCTCTGCAATATGTTTTCGAATTTGGAAATCGAACTCGCCCATTATGATTAATGGAAATATTTTCATCGCTGAATCATTGCTCTTATAATTTAAATTATTGATTATTAATTTTAATACTTTTTTTTCTTTTATGTAGAATTGTTCTATCTTTACATTTCTTTACTTTTCTATTTTATTAATATTAAATTTTCAATGATTTTTTCAATGATAATATTTTTGTATTTTGAAAATCTGATATATGGATATATTATTAATTTTTTAATTATGTTCATTTTCCTATAACAAATTTGAAAAACATTAATAATAATATATTGACGACGACGACGACGACATGATTTAAATTTTTATTCGAAATTAGATTTAGATTTAGGGTAGAATTAGATATAGTGATACATGTTTAGATCGAACTTAGATATAGATTTAAGATTATGATATCTCTCGACTATCTCGACAGTGTAGGCAAATGATAATATACATATATAATAATATTTTTTCCATAAATAATAACATTTTTATTAATTCCATGACATTTATCTAAAAAAAATGTTTTTAAAATTTTAACAAATATGTTTTTAATATAAAGCTGAAGCTTTAAAATTGTCATAAAAGTCCAATTCCATTAAAAATCTCAAAATCAGCAAGAGTTTCTCATTAAAAGATTTACAGACAAATGAAAATCTTTTCATAACTTTGACATGTATCACTATATCTGATGTTTTCTATTTAGTGATACAAGTCGACACAAATATCGTTCTATCTTTCTTGGCTTTCAATGATGAACAAGGACAAAATGATACTTGTCGACTTGCCACTAAATAGAAAGCACCATTATTATTAAATATGCGATGTTAAATGTGTATTAATCTTTTAATGTGTGTGTGTGTGTGTGTGTGTGTGTGTGTGTGTGTGTGTGTTTTAAACTTACTTTATATAATTATAATGCCTTCAAAGTGTTATAATAATGCCTGTATAATGTCTTTATACAGTAATACAAAAAAAATCTGTATAAAATAAATGCTGTAATATAAAATATATATAATCTGTATAATATAAAATAATAATAATAATATCTGTAATAATAATAATAATAATAATAATAGTAATAATAATATCTGTATAATATAAATAATATAAAATTATAACACTTAAATAATTTACAAATTTAATATGAACACTCTAATTATATTAAAATAGTTATTTAAATTATTTAAATAAACTCAAACCCCAAAACTTTATATATATTTTTATTCTTAAAAGAAATTTTTTAAACATAAATTAAATCTAAAAAATTTTTTTATTTTATATAAAATTTTATATGATACCTCACCTCAGTCTATTGGTCATATTTAACTCATACAATAACTAAATCTTAGAGATACATAATAAATTATAAATATAAACATTATTAGTACATCTTACTTTTCTTGTTTTATATAATTTAATAACTAATTTTCAATATTCTAATCACACTTATAAAAATTTTTATATATTCTAATAAACCATGATAAAACCTGTATTCATAGAATATATTTTTTAGTTCACAATCATTAAATCCATTTGAGATCCCAAATAAGAAGGGAGGGTGTGCGTCACGGCGGGGTCCGATCACGAACTAGTCGTGAAAACTCGCAATTATTTTTGCGAAAAAATACCACCTCAGCCAGGAATCGAACCTGGATCTCTTGCTTACCGGGTAGGCATCTTATCCTTTCGACTATCGAGGCATGTGATGATACTTATCGCAAATAACGTGTTTAGAATAACACGTCAACAATACAATGATACATATACATATATACACATATTACACATATTACAATATATATATATATATATATATATATATATATATATATATATATATATACATGTATTCTTTCGAATCCCCACGACCGGTACTCCAGAGCGATGTTGGTCTCTCACTCGATGGATGCAGGTCGGACTGCAGCGGAGACACCCTCCAACGCCATTGGCAAATATACAAATAATCTTCCTGGAGCACGACAGGAGAGATTGCATCAAGCATGGCCTCGAGCCTCCGAATAAGAAGGGAGAGTGTGCGTCATGGCGGGATCCGACCACAAACCAGTGAAAACTCGCAATTATTTTTGCGAAAAAATACCACTTCAGCCAGGAATCGAACCTGGATCTCCTGCTTACCGGGCAGGCATCTTATCCTTTCGACTACTGAGGCAATTTCATCATCAGGTTTATTTCATCAGTGCTCACTCTGATGAAATAAACCGCAATGTTCACAAAATGTTGGTATTAACGATGTATGACATGGAGAAAACATCACTCGCAAACAACTTTTTAAAAGAAAAATCTCGTGAAAGTCTCAAATGTATTATTAATTTACATATAATTAAACATACACTAGAAAAGAATTTAGTATGAAATATTTTTACGTGTTTTGTTGATTATTATATTACTGCATTGACAACTAGACAAATATAATATGCAGTAAATTTTTCATAGCTCAAGGAATAGAAATAGAACAATTTAATAATTTGACAGAAGAAGATTTTAAAATTTTGATACCTAATATTGGATACCTAATATTGGACTCCGACGAAAATTTCAAAATAATTTTAAAAAATATTTAGATGAGGTATTCATTGTTTTTTATACATTATTTTTTTGTATGATTATGTTTTATTATTTTATAAGTTTTTTTTAATAATTATAACTGATCTATTTTTGGTATTCAATTTTCAGATTGCGCAATAATCCATAGAAATTGACTCAATTAATCAACAGTCACAAATCACACAAGAAGATTTAGATATTATAAACATACCAAAAAGGCAAAAAAAAGATATAAAGGAACAAAATTCCATAGGAACATTATCGGTAATACAGTTGCAAAAAAGAGTTCAAGAGAGAATTACGAAAAATATCTCTCCAATTTCACTATCTATAGCTTCTACATCTACAAGTACAGAATATGATAGTAAGAATATTATTAATCTTTCTTTACTTACAATACTTTACTTACATAATTTACACAAATTTCATAAATATAATAAACTTAACATAATCTACTTATTTATTTAAAATTCAAAAAATTGCAACTGGTATTTTATTCTTATATTAAGTTTATTAATTTGCCGCTAACGTATTCCTTTTTCTGTCATATTCTTAATAGATACCACAGCAGAAATAAAGCAACATGTAGCTGATAATGAATATGTAAGTTATAAATCATTTTATAAAATTTTATATGAACTTGTATAGTTGATATATGAATATGTGATTCATATTAGACAACATTAGACATATTTATTCTGTTTATTATTGCAGAATCTGAAAACTATATTGTAAAAATCTGAAAACGGCCAATTGCTGCTACATTTATATAAAAATGAAGGAAAATTAAATAATAATCTACAAAATAAATTAGCAAAAATAATAGTCAGTAATGAACTATCATCTAATATATAGAATACCATATGCAGCGAAAGAGCATCTTTTTTGAGTGAACATATAATAATTATTTCCTACCGAGGAAAAGATTAAAGATAAATTTACATTTTTCAAGATATAATATATATTATAATATATCGAGACTTTTAATTAAAATTACAAAAAAGATTTAAAAGCATTTTCTAGCATCTATTTTCAATTGTAACATATAATTCAAAATGACTCTAAATTTTATTCCTTAATCTATACCTTAATCTTTTTTTTATTATTTTTTTTTAATTAAAAATTCCAATATATTACAAATTCTTGAAAAATTTTCAAAATTCTTTAATTATCTGTAATACTTTATATTGTATAACATATTATTGCAGTATATATATTTTTATATATTTTTACATTTTATATTCTTATAATGTTTTTTTTCTTTCTATTTTAATTATCTGTTAAAAAAACTTAATTTTAGTTTAACTTTACAATATTGTTTTCAATTAAGAGATATATACCATTCAAAATTTAGTGCGTTCCTTTCAAGAAAAATTGTTTTCCTTTCTTTATTTTCCTTCCTTTATATAATTTTTTTATTACAAACATTAATATTATTTTTTATTTTTATCATGCGTTCATCTAACAATAATATTTATAAGTTTGTTATTAGTTGTAATTTTTTTTATAAATTATTGTATATGCGTATCTTATAACTTAAATTACATTTATTTTAATTATTTCATGCTACAGAGTGTTTGATATATTAAAAATAAGAAAGGCGACTTTCAAGGTAGAGGAAAAATTCTGAGAAAATATTATTGTACCCGACGAAAACTTATTAAAGCTGGCTTGTTAAATGTGAAAGCTGCTGACTTTGTACATATTCAAACTGATAATATTCGTAAGTTACTTTCGCTTACAGTTTTGTAAGAAATGTTATACTTTTTTTTTATTCATTACAATATTGGATTGTAACATCAGAAGTGAGGAATCATGTAAATATTGTTTGTACGTTAAACGTTAAAATAAATAATTTTTCCTATATGCTATCATATGTATTCGATCTTATAGATAAGTAATAAGATATATTTAAAATTCTTCTGGTTTGCAGTTTAATAAATCAGCTGTAAATATTGATCAATTGTCATAAGATCGAATGTAGATCATTCGTTGAAAATGTACACAATTTGTAGATTGAATTACATGTGTATTTATAATATTTTAATAGGATAAAAAATAGTTTTCGATATATCTTATTAGCTTATATTGTCATACGGACAGTGGCATGTAGAAAAAAATCATTTATTTAAATATATAACGCAAAAAAGAAATTTATTAGATTATATTATACGATTTTTTATTTCTGACATGATAAATCATACGGTGATCTTATATTTGTCATTATTTATATTTAAAAGTCTTATCTAGTTTATCTAGTGAAAAACTTCTTTATTTGCAAAAACTTCTTTATTTGTCGTTAATTGATACAAATATCGTTAAGACTGTTGTTAACTGAAATCATATCGGATTATGGCCAGTTCAGACCATTCATAGTTCGATCTTATATTTAAAAGATTGTCTCAAGTTTATCTTTAAATGCTCCTTAGCCAATGAAATGATCCGTGCAGTCTTAAGATGAGCTTAATTTGATTGGACTTTTTAATCTGATATGATTTCAGTTAACAACAGCCTTAACGATATTTGTATCAATTAACAACAAATATTTTGCAAAAGAAATTTTTCTAGTTCTTATTTGTTTTTATAGATGAAGAAAGTGACGATGATTACGAATAGGAAGGAATATATGTTGTGACTAACAAATAATTATAGATTATGGCACATGGTCAATGAATACTGGTCTTTGACTTCAAAGAAACGATTAAAAGTCCTTCAAAGTAGTGATTAATCTTGCCACGAATATATGATTCAGTTTCCAGGTCTTTTAGATCCTTTAGGCTATATATTAGTAAGTTTAAAATATGATTTTGTTTCTTCAGTGATAATTATCTCAATTTGCTAAAAACGTTATAACTTTATATTTTTCTACGTAAGGTCGTACCGACCTCACTACCTTACTTTCCTTTCAAACTCAAATAAGTTTTGTTTCAAACTTCTTTTTCAACAATGGATTGTTTTTGATATATTTTAGGTGGGAAGTTTTTAAATGAACATCCTATGTGTATGTGTATGTGGGTGTGCGTGCGTGTATATGTGTGTGTATTTATATAATATAGTTTGTGTAATTTTTAGCTGGAAAAAGATTTTGAAACATTATATCCGAATCGTATTTTAAAATTATATAAATTTTAAAATTATATTATGCTGCTTGATAAAAATATCACATTTTGTAATCAATAAGATACCATTTAAACTGAAGAATCGTTTTGATAATGTCTTTACACTAGCTAAGATATTTTATTTTCTCTTTTCACAATTATACAACTTTTTATATTCTTTATATAAATATTATATTTATATTTTGATAGATGGTACAAAAATTGTAACTTTATCTTTGATGCCTCATTTATTTTCTGTGAATACGATAAGAAAAGCAAGACACGAAATTGGAGGTCCTCTAGAATCTGAAGAAACATTTCTTCTGTAATGTAAACATAAGAATAAAAATAAAAATTAAAATAATTTTTAAAAGTAAAAAAGCATAGTGATTGACAGAAAAAATGTTATATCACAGATCCAATATGTTGCAGCTGAAAAAATTAAATTACATATATTACTTATATAATAGGCGATGGCCATTTATCAATAATACTTTTCAAACAATTATTATACTTGATTTATATTCCATATCAATCATTGTGCCTCTCTTATTCTAAGCATATTTTATTATGTAACAAAAATTTTCTACATTGACATAAAAATACATAGATATTAATGATAATTATATCTTTTTCATAGACAATCGCAGATCTTAAAACAAGATTGCAGGAAAAAATTACAATCATTTGGTCAACCCTCACAATCTATTGCAGTGATAATAGGTCCTTCTTTCGACGAAATCAAACAGTGTTTTATTGTCATTAATACATTTAGATATGAGGTGGAAATACCACTAAAAGCCGTGAACCTTTTCTTCAAATTATGTAACGTTTTAAATATTCGATATTCTATAGAAGTAAGACAATTTTTCATGTTTTTGCAAAGAGCGGTATATGAATTTGAAATTTTATGGAATAAACATAAAAATTCACAGCTCACTTCTTCTGTTCTGGCGACTATTCAAGAATATAAATAATTAAAATTTTAATTATGTAACGATACGCCTCCCGCGCATCGTTTCTAGTTGTAAGTGCGACCGCGCGCCGGTCCGATCCTCCAATCTGTCCGCATCTTCGACCGGAAAACCGAGAGCAGGCATTCCTGATCTCCGCCGAGCATACTCGACGTCCTAGAGCCGCACACAGTGAGAAAACGGGACAGAATATTCTCAGTCTCCGCCAAGCATACTGACTCTCGCTTCCCTCGAGACAGAGCATTCTCAGTCTCACGTTTCCTTACCAACGCTACGAACAAACCGGGACGGAGCATTCTTAGTCCCCGACGAGCATACTTGTCACTCGTTCCTCTCTATCTTCCACTTCGAGACGGAACATTCTCAGTCTCATCAATCTCGTCAGCACACGGAGTATTCTCGGTCCCCGACAACCATATTTGTCTCTCGTGCAAAATTCGCGAAGCGGAGCGAGCATTCTCGCTCCGAACTTTCAAATACATATCGACCGCGCAGAAATATCGAGTATCGTGACTCGCACCATCGAACTAACACTGAATCACCACTTGACCAATTGCACGCCGACGCAACCCGTAGGCTCCGACACGAACCAATCTCTCGTCCCGACGCACGCGTCGCGCACTCCGTACACATCACGCATATCGCGTGCGCACCACGAACTTCGCAGCTTGCCGTACATCACGCCCGTCAGCAAGTACGCCCGAGGAACCCACACCGCTGTGTATCCACCTGGTTCGAAACAAATAAAATATTCTTACCAAAAACAACTGAGTCACACACTTTTATTAATTCACCGAACCCGGCAACCGACGAGCACGTCCGCGCACCCGAACTCGAACGACAACGTAGACGAGGACGGACCGTTATAATTATTATTTCGGAAAATACACTTGCATGCCTACTTGTTTTTTGTGCGAAGAGACTGTATGTTCTGTAGAGTTTATTAACATTTCACAGTCAAACATCATAAATTCATTCACTGTTTTAAATGCAATGAAAATGGATGCGTTAGAAAATGGTCTTCATGGAATTCGTTATGAAAATATTTGCTTGGATCAAATTATAATTTTCCTCAAATGACCCACTACTATGAAGCATGCGTATGTGCAACCTACTAACACAGAAATGATCGATAATTCTATAATCTATAATTAACCATGATAATATGAATATTCGAATATTAGAAACATTCTCAATAGAAAATACTATTAATAAAGATTTATTAATAACTTCCAGTCAATTTAAATCTCTCGTAAAAAATTCACTACACAAGAGTCATGATGCAATGTGGACCACTCATTTCCTTATCTGTAATTAGACTTGAAGAGAACTTTTTATAAAGTTCTCAAAAAAATTTGGTTACGTTATTTTGTTATTACGTCAAGGAAAAATATCGCTTTTTCAATTGCTACTCGATATCAGTTCTTATTTTGTTATAGATTTATGACTCAAGAGAGTATTCTTTCAAACATTGAAATAGGATCAGGAAATGTCATTGATATTACTGAACATCATCATTTTAATAATTTTGTATTATCATTGCCAAATGATATAAATTATAATGCATGTTTTGTTACTAATTGATCAATTATAAAGGTATTCGGAACCAAAGTAAAATAATATTGTTTTGTGGAATAGATGAAAATTCTTGCCCCATTTTTGCAGAAATTCAATTTATTATTATTATTCATGATAATAGTCCGCTCTTTATTTGTTCATCTCTTATAAATATTGATCTGAATTGCAATATTGGTGGTTTCGAAGTGGAACAGAGTATAAAATGACTCTCAATTAAATATAAAGATTTAGTTGATTCTTTCCCTTTATTTGTATATACTATGAGAAATAGTGAACAATATATTATTTTACATCATTCGTTTAATTTCATACTCCTTATGATATTTCCTGATCCTAAATATTAACATTTTTTATGTATTTTACATTCACATTCGTAACACCTAAGCCTTGAAACTATAACAAAAATAATACATACAAAGTTTTATAATATAATGTTAATTATACTAAATATATATAAATAGTTACAATAAGAAGATGTGATAAGAAATGTTAAGAAATATATTTTAAAATAAGTTTATTTCCAATAAATCTATTTATTTAATTTTGTATGCATTTTTCTTGGTTTTTAAAATTTGATTTTTTAATTTATGCATATCTTTATAAAATAATTTTAAACCGTTCATGCTCACGTTATTAAAATAAGAATCGCTGTTAATAAATAAAAAAATAATTAATTAATTATTATTAATAATTAATAATTCGTTTTTTAGTAGTATGTATATGTATATGTAAGATTATTATAAAGAAAATATAAATGTTTCTTAAAAAATATATATATAAACATATTTCAATACATATATGATTTTATTTTTTTATATTATTATATTATTATATTTCTGCAACTTTCCTGAATTACAATAAAAATAAAATTCACTTGATAGCTAATTAATATAGCTACCTTGGACACTTTACACTTTTAATTACAGAGTGTTGTATCATTGCAGCAAAAGTATTAGCAACGACAGCAAAAGTTGTGTTTTCCATATATAAGTAGTGTGCACGCTTCAATTAATTGCTGTAAAACATGTTGCATGGCTGTTAACTGCTATATGTACTGTAGCTAAATCTTATGTATCAGATAGCTAAACTTTTTTAACTAAATAATATAGGTTTCACAGCTAGGATATTAGCTGTCCATATATTACGACTGTAATTTAACTACCACATGCAGTTTTTAGCTGCAGCAACTACTTTTTTTTCCGTGAATAGTTTCCCGTTGCATTCATGAAATAATAAATGTAATAACAAGACAAGAAATTATGAGTCAATGGATCAAATTTCTTTCTACTTTTGCTGAAATGAATGAACTGCAAACACAATAACTACTCCGATAGCCAAACCTGAAAGGATTATGCGCAAAGTCTGTTATAAATTTCTGATGATAGAAAGCTAATAGATTGCTAACAGATTCTGTAATATCTGACAATGTTAGCAAACTGCTGCCGGAAACCTGACAGAATCTGTCGACATCTGTTATTACTTCATGAATGCAACGGGAAACTGACAATCATATAAATATTTGCTGATACAGAATGTCAATAGGTTCTGTCAACAGAATGTAAGCAGAATGAGATCTCAGATGAAGTCAGTCTGCTAACATTTTTTGGTTAAATCTGTTGCCGACATTCTGCTAACATTTTGCTGACTGGATATTTTCTATAATATATGAGAATAAAAATGAAATGTCAATTATTTTGTAAATTTTTGTATATATTACTTTTGTAAATAATAAATCAATATTTTTATATATAATATTTTATAACTTTTGTAAATAAATCATATATTAATATTTTCTTTTATTTTAGATTTTACAGAAAATTTGAATTTCTTGGCACAATAGGATGTATCGATTGTATCCATATTGCTATTTTTTCTTCGACAGGAAGAGTATGTGGGCTGCTATGGGGCGTCAAAACAAACCCCCATCACTTTCCCACTGGCGCCAGGGGCGTGGCTTCCAGCTGTCAAGATAGGGTCTCCACATGGAAATGGAGCGTTCTGATTGGCTGAGGGGCATGGCCAGAGATAATTAGGTAATTAGTGATGCGTTCTGATTGGATTCTCGCATAGTTGTCCGGCGTGTGATTGGACACTCCCATAATTACCCACGCGCGTGATTGGATGCTCCCAAAGCTGTCCGGGTGTGATTGGTTGTCGAAATGCTAGACGAAAAGATAGGGGGGAAGGAGTGAAAGTGTCTGGGGCCGTTCGGGGTCCGACAAAATGGCGTGTGCAAAGATGGCGGACACCTGAGGAGAATTTGTTCCAGGGTCTGATCGGGGATGCGATAAAATGGCGACAAGAAGAATAACGGAGTTATTGAAGGGGGATACTTGATTAGCGAAGAATGGAATGCGGTTTTATGGTACGATAAACAGGATGGGGCGAAGAAAGGAAATTGATTCTTTGTATATGAGGGGAATAAATCGGATTTTTCTCAAGAGGATTCTCGAGGCCTAATAGCTAGTGAAACCATTAAAAATTTGTTCCGGGGCTGATTGGGGTCTGATAAAATGACGACTACGAAGATGATAGGCGTCTGAAGGAATATACTGACGAGAATGGAATGTGAACTTTATGGTATGATATGGTATGGATGACTTTATAACTTGGATCGAAGGAAGGAAATTGATTCTTTGCATTGCTCCGAGGTCGCTCGTGGACTCCGGCAAAATGGTGCCAGCGATAAGAAGGACAACAAATGTCTGAAAGTAATATGCTTGTTCTGGCGAGAACGGAATGCGAATTTTATGGTATAATATACAGCTTAGATCGAAGGAAACTGATTCTCTGTATATATGAGATACAAATCACGTTTTTTCTTAAGCCGGAAGATTTTTCCAGACCCAATAGCTAACAAAACTATTAAAATTTGTTCCGGGACCGCTCGTGGGACCCGACAAAATGGCGCCAGCGATAAAAAGGATGACGAACGTCTGAAGAGAATATGCCTATCCTGACGAGAACGGAATGCGAATTTATGGTATGATACACAACTTAGATCGAAGGAAACTGATTCTCTGTATATATGAGATACAAATCACATTTTTCTTAAGACGAAAGATTTTTTTCAAATA